>NC_067161.1:1700000-1945000 GCF_903995435.1 Acomys russatus
GTGTGATGCCTGCCTGGGTTAGAGGTGGTCAGGGGTGCTGTGTGATGCCTGCCTGGGTTAGAGGTGGTCAAGGGTGCTGTGATGCCTGCCTGGGTTAGGGTGGTCAGGGGTACAGTGTGATGCCTGCCTGGGTTAGGGTGGTCAGGGGTACAGTGTGATGCCTGCCTGGGTTAGGGTGGTCAGGGGTGCTGTGTGATGCCTGCCTGGCCTGGAGGTGGTCAGGGGTGCAGTGTGATGCCTGCCTGGGTTCGGGTGGTCAGGGATGCTACAGGGTGAAATAAAATGTGCAGGGGTGATGGTGTCAAGAATTAACTCACACAGGTCCTGGAGGACACCAGCTATGAGAGATCTTTACTTTTCACTTTGCTCGCCAGGTAGTATCTGCGGAAGGCTTTGAACAGAAGAGGTGAGTCACCTGTATCCCTCTGGATGCTCAGTTGCAGATGGACAAAAAGGGCAGAAACAAAGGCAGAAGACCAGATACATGACTGCAGAAACCCAGGTGAGAGGTAGTATGGGCATGATGCTAGCAGCCCAGATGGCGATAAATGGCCAGACACTAGATGTTTTGGTCAGAGATGCTATGTGATGCCTGTCTGGGATGCTGTGCGATGCCTGGCTGGGATGCTGTGTGATGCCTGGCTGGGTTGAATGTGGTCAGGGATGCTGTGTGATGCCTGGCTGGGTTGGGGTAGTCACAAGCTGGCTTCATGGCATGTGCCCCTTTCCTCATTCAGAAGGGCCTTGTCCTTGATCTCAATGCTTGGTTGCCATCCTTCTTAAGTTCTTAATTCTGAACACAGGCTAACTTTTACTTTATACCCCAGAAGCGACATACTCATTCCTCTATAGAACTAATGAAGTATATGGAGGGAGGGATGGATGTGAGGTGTGAAAGGAAGGGAAGTGTTGGAACCAAGGCTCTTAGTCTCAGTAGCTGAAGCTTGAGATGATACTGAGGGGAGTGTGGTAGGGAAAGCCAAAAGGGGTTAAAGACTAGTGGAAAGAAGATGGAGGGGGTGGGGTGGGGGTGGGATGAAAGAGTGTTTTTTTAATGGAATGTGAGGTCAGTTGGAGCAACCCTGGGGTCCTTTTCTCCCACTGGATTTCAATCAGAAGATGTCCCTGTGCACAGTGGCACAGCAACAGAAATAACAACAGCTGTGTCCTCCTTGGGGACAATGCCTGACCTCAGAGGGACTGTGCATGCAACTGGCTTATTTTTAGATTTTTTTTCTCATTCTTTCTCCATGGCAGTGGGGAAGTCTGGATGAAAAATTCTGAGGCTGAATGCATATGGCTGAATGAAAACCTTTAATTAAGAGTTAAAGACTTTAATCTGTCTGTAACTTGGTTTTTATTCCTAAACCCTACAATTTTAAAGGGAGGGTTAAAATAATGAGGACACAAAATGACAACTGATACAAAGCCATGGCAGTGTCGCGCCAAAATAACTGTGGTCTTTTTGGCAGTGACAGGCTCTACTCTTCAAACCACTGAAACAAAAAAAAGTTTCTCTTTTCCTCATCTGAACCATGAAGTTTTTCTCCACTTCTGCCACTTTTGCTGACTCAGTACGGAAAATATATTCTGTCTTCTCCCCTTGGCAAGCACCCCCACACACTGCTGTCATATCACCTGTATCTTTTTCTGGCCCCTTCCTCCTGGGTACCCCAGAGAAGCCACCCAAGGAAAAGAAAGCTGCATTCTTTAAAAAAAAAATATACCACTGAAAAAAGGGATGCAAAACATGCATACTTGTGTGTCTCAACCTTTTTCCTGTTGTTGTCATAATAAAATGCTCTATGGAGATGCTGATCGTGGCCAAGCATGGGCAGGCAGCAGAGGAAGAGGAAGATCTTGGTCACACAGCTTCCTCCTGTTAGTCTGGGATCCCACAGAATGCTCCTGCCCCCGATTGCCATGGCTCCTCCCTGTTAGTTACAGTAATCAAGATGATTCCCCCACAGCCATGGCCAGAGGCTCTTCTCTCAGATGATTCTTTACTTCATTAACCATCCCAAGATCTTCTTTCCCCCCAAGGTTCTATTTCCTAAAAATTTTCAGAAGCAAGCAGCTTTGGGGCAGGAAGGAGTGTGTGGTACTTGGGATGCCAACTGCTGACATGATACACACAGAGAAAGCCCTTGGAGATTCTCAGATATAAATAATTCAAGGTTTGGAACCGCTCACCTTTGGACCCTCTGGAAGCTTGTGCAGTGAGGGAAAAGGAAATTGCTGAGACAAGCAGGAAAGAAGCCTATTCACTGGCCTGGACTTGATTCAGCCAGAAGAGCAGCTGCTAAGTGCAGGAGAGGAATGAGGAACCTTTCGATGCAGGGGAGGAGCTGGGGAGGATGGGGAGGATGAGGAGGGTGGGGAGGATAAGGAAGATGGGAAAGAGTTGGGGAGGATGGAGAAGAGCTGGAGAGGATAGGAGGAGCTGGGGAGGATGGGGAGGAGCTGAGGAGGAGCTGGGGAGGAGCTGGGGAGGACTGGGGAGGAGCTGAGGAGGAGCAGGGGAGGAGCTCAGGAGGAGTGGGGGAGGAGCTGGGGAAGATGGGGAGGATGGGGAGGATGAGGAGTAGCTGGGGAGGAAGGGGAACCTCTGGACACACAGAGCTGGCTTTGGATGGGGGCAGCCACCATTCCCATCACAGGGCTGAGAATTCTTTTTGCTATAAAAATCATTGCAGAGGCAGTTGAGCCTCTCTGTAAGTGAAAGAAAAGAGAAAAATGAAGCCACAAGTAACAGCAACGCAGTTACTATGAATACCATGCAGTTAATTTTAATACCTGAGCATCAGTGTAGTTAATGTGTGAATATTAACATATGCTGTTAACACATCATTACTATATTAACGTTAATACAGTTCTTAGTAGCATTCAAATAACTGTATTAGTGATTTTTCTCATTAGTGTGACAGAATTTGTGACAAAAGCCATTTTATTATGGCTCACAGTTTGAGGGCACACAGTCCACCCTGTGAGGAAGATCCATGGTGGTGGGGGCATGAGGCTGGGGCTCCTGATGGCCTCACATTGGAGAAAAGAGACGGAGGCAGGGTATAGAACCCCAAGCCCCACATCTCAGTGACCCACTTCTCCCAACAAGACTTCACCTCCCAAAGGTTCCACAACCTTCGCAGACAATGCCACTAACAGGACACTTGGGGGCGGGGGTACATTTCACAGTCAAACTATGACAGGTCAGTGAATGCAGGAGGGTGTGGGTGAGTTTCACTACGACTTTACTGGTGGACATTGACATTTAAATTGTATGTTTTTATTTTTATTTAAAAATATGAATTTATTTTTTGTGTGCTTGTGTGTACATGGTGTCTCTGTGTGTGCCTGTGTGTGTTGCGTGTGTCCATGTTAGAGTGTGAATGTGGAGGGCAAAGGGCAAAGGACTTTATGCACTTAGCTTTCTCCCTCCACCTGTGTGTGGGCTCTGGGGATTGGACTCAGGTTGTCAGGGTTACAAGGCAGGTCCTTTTCCAGTTGAGTTATCTAGCTAACCCCGCCCCCACCCCCACACCTTTAGTTTTACTCAATGTTTAAAAATATAGAAACCATTCTTAATTAGTTATTTCTGTAGAAGAAACAAGTGACCATCTATATTCAGGTGAGGGTGACTGGCCTTATTCTAGGTGACTTTCATAGGTTCGCAATTTTAATCCTTATAATTACAGTTCCATTTGACAGGTGAATAAACTCAGGCACAGATAAAGAAAAGAAACCGTCCACTGAAGCAAAAACATCAAGCATCCCGGAAAGCAAACTTACTAGAAAGTAGTGTCATTGAAGATATAATTAGCTAGTGGGGATATGTCTACAGGGAGTGTATGGGAAGGCGGGGCCTGGTCTGATGCTTCCACAAGCAAAGGAACCTGCAGATGGCCTCTAGCCTTTCACAGCCATGTGACATGCATGTGGAAGACTGACAGCTACATCTTTTGCTGTCTAGCCCTGACTTAGGAACGTGGGACAAGAATGTTCTAGTGTGAGCCACCCAGCTAGTGGCACTTTGTTACAGCAGCCCCTGATAAACTAATAGCCAGTAAGTGGCAGAGCTGGTGCTGGGAGGCAGTTGGATGTCGGATGCTGTAATTTAATTACTGGGCTGCTTATTTGATTTAGAGTTTTGAGTCAAAGGTTCATGACATTTTACAAGCATTAAAATAAGAGAGACATTGATTATGTGGAAGAATCTGTATATGTGTAATCTTGCTTTCTTGATTTATTGCTTTTGCTAGGACCTGTAGTCACGTGTTGACTAGGACTGGTGAGCATGGGTACGATTTCTTGATGTGTTCGCCCCCCTTAGCTGTGAAGTATTTATACTTTATACATTAGACACGATAGCATCTATAGGTTTTTGGTCCCAGATGTCCCCTATCAGTTCAAAATTTTCCTTACATAGCTTACTATGATGGATTCGAAGTAATTTGGCTTTCTTTTCTTTTTCTGAATCCATTGATAGGCTCCTATAGATTTTCCTCTTTATTCTAATGATACATTGAGACATGGACTTCTGTTTGTTTTGGGACAGATCTTAAGTATCCCAAACTAGGATCCATTTGGAGTGGGATTACAGGCACGTGCCGTTCCGCCTGGCACATTGGTTGTGTTTTGATTTTTGAAGCAACCTTGCATTTCTCTGATAAGCCTGATTTGATCATAGTATTTCAGCCTTCCAAACTCCTGGCTCTCATTTACAGCTCGTTTTGGTACATTTATGTCCGTGTTCAGTAGGAATGTTGTTCTGTAGTTGTGCTATCCAACGTGGTACACCCTCATCACAAGCCTTACAGAAGTTGAGATATAAATGGATTAGATTATGATACGTAATCCAATATTTCCTTCCTAAGTCACAGCCATCTTCCACATCCTCAAAAGCCAGGTGTGGCTTGTGTCCACCATCTTTGATGAACTAGACAGTTTTTCCCAGGACCCTCAGCTTTTGGATGCAGTTAAGAAAAGTTGTGACTTTGAACTGTGTCTTCTCTTTGCTTCTTGGGGAGGGAAGCTCCTTTTCGCTGCCTTTTGGCTGGGTAGGAGTGGAGCTTTGATTTGATTGATCATTTAATATCTGTTTTTGCTCCTAAAAACACTCTTGAAAATTCCCTCTATGGAAGGGGTAACAGGAGAATTATTATATATATAAAAAGTTGCTTTAATTAAAAATGGTGTTTTAATTTGGTGAGTTCTGGGAAGGGAAGAACTGGCTTATTTCCTTAAAGAATGTATAAGGTAAAAATGGTATTTTACAAGTCAGGTCTTATACCAGAAGTGATTTCTGAAGCTCACTTAATAAGTTACAGGTTGATTCAGAAAGCGCTGACGCAGCATCTCCCCTGGCGTGATGTAATTTACACAGCTGCAATTTTGCTATCAAACTCCAGCAAAAGGTATTGTCACGCCACTGGGCTCTGTCTTCTGAATGGAGAATCCTCAGATGCGGCTGTTTCCATCGTGCATTTTTTTTGACATAATTACAGCTCCTGTTAAGCATGTTGTGCGTTTGAAGGGCGTTATGGCCACAGTGAGAGAGAATTTTTACTCCGGCTGGGGTCAGGCCAGGGAGCAGATGGGAGGGAGGAGGAAGGCTCCTGGAGTACCAGGGCAAAACCAGAGCTCCTGCTTTGCTCGCAATCCCGAGTCTGAGGATGTGGGCAGAGGGTGATGTTCTGGGAAAGGGTCTCCAGTTCTGAGCCCCCGTTCCCAGCCTGCTCTCCAGAAAGACACCAGCATCATTCATTTTTAGTTTCTCTTGCCACACCCTTTTCCAGAAGGCCTGATGGGATGCTCGAGATGTACTTTTGGGACTATCTAGGTACAAATCCCACCACATGCTTTATGAATGATGTCTTTGAAGTGGATTGAATTTAGACACACTTGAGTTTTGATGAGTGAGCTCAGGCAGCCATGGAACTTCCCTGTCACCAACTGTCCTCCCAGCAAAGCAGAGCCACTCCCTTCTACCTTTCAGTGTTACTGGTGGAGGAAATGAAGATCTGGAAACCTTTGGCACAGGACTTGACAGTGAGGGCTCAGCTAGTTGAAGCTCGGACCCTTTCTTCAAAGCTGTCCAGTGAAGGGGACACAAAGTCACCAGTATATGAACCTCATTCGCTGGGATGCTAAATATGAAAGTAAATACTTTTACACTTGCAGTTTGAGAAACATGGAAGAATTGTTCTTGGGTGGGTCACATGTGCCCTAAGGTCATTTGGTTATATAAGGTGGGACTTGGAAATTTTTTAATAATTACCTCTGATTTGCAGTTCAGATGAGGTCAGAACGTCTCTCGCTTTGGCTCACTGGTCTTGCCAAATCTCTCTTTCAGCAAGGGTTGTACATCTGGGCTCAGGGATTCAAAAGGACATAAGGATTTTTGCATTAATGGATGATAAAAACGAACTGAGGCTGTTTTATCAGACTGAAGTGAGTTTTAATCATGGCTTTGCTACTTCTTAGCTTTAAAAGATGAAGGAAATTCCTTTTGTATGTTCTTTTATTTTGAGGCAAGATCTTGTTATGTAGCTCAGGTTAACCTGAGGTTTACTGAATAGCCTAGGCTGCCTTCGACTCATCCTCCTCCTGCCTTCATCTTCCAAGTGCTAAGACTACAGGTGCATCTCACAGCTTTGTCTCATTTCATTCTTTACTTCTCAGTTTTTTCAGATTTAAAAACATATTAGAGATGGAGGGAGGGAAGCAGGAAGGAGAGACCTCTATTTCATGGAATTGCAATTAACATCATATGTATCATATCCTGGAATGTCTGTATTTGCATGTATCCATACAGATACAGACCTTTGCAGACACATTGTCAACGGGCCCCAACATACGCACTTTCGTGGACTGTGTGGTTTGACACCTTCATAGTTCTGTGCTCTTGTGATGCTTCCCACCATGCAGGGGAGGACTCCAGGCTACGGAGAAATACGTGCTCTGACCTCACAGGTGTCATGGGCCCACTTTTGTTTTTTATTAGCCTTGTTGCTGTACTCGTTCATTTTCTTTATTTCATGCTTCTTCCTACATAGAAGTGCGTTTTGGGCCGAGTACCACTCCCTGTCCCCAGAACATAATGTGTTTTGTTGTTTTCTGCTATTCACAAGGCAGTGGAGGTGGAAGACAGTTGGAAGGAGGGTCCCTGGTGTCCAAAGCATTGAAACTGTAGGCCTTTTGCTTAGGTGAGCTCTCTAAGTGTGCAGCAGATTCCAGGCAGAGAGAGGCACCATGATTCCTAGAGAACAACTTTACTTTTAGGGGAGCAGGGAGCAGAGTGACCAGCATGACCTTGACCTGAAGCTCTACCCACTCTGTGCTTCCAGGAAGTTCACCCCTTTAGGGCACTGCATCCTAGTGCAGGCCCTTCCCAGAAGCATCGCACTTGGCATCTTATTGGCCAAGAAGCAATTATCTGTGTGCCTTGTGGGTTTTCTTGCCATATTCCATCTGCTCTTAGTTGAGGTTCAGTTAGAACAAGAAAATTCAAAGGACAAGTCTCTCTTGAACTTCCAAAAGATCAAATGGCAGAATGTGCGTCAGGAGGGGTTGACATACACGGGGATGGTGCCAATGGTCTTCAGAGTTCCCCAAATCTGTGTGAGTGAACAGAGATACACCTCAAATCCAACACATTGAGCAGCAAATGTAACAATCATACCAGGTCCCCCATCAGAACAATTTCAAGTCTTGAGTCCTATTTGGCATATGAAACTCCCGGTGCACAAGGAGACCAGTGTGTACATGGATAAAATTAGGATATAATCGCCTAAGGTAATTAATTGATCAGAGGACTATCATCAAACCCTTCTGCAGAAGCATCCCTCCCATGAGGAAGAACTAAGCACACACTGTCCTTAATGTGCACTCAGGCGGGGAGAGGGCATAGTGGGTAAAATGGCTTCGAGTTAGCCTGTTAAGGAAATGGGAGGACTTGAGTTCAAATGCCCAGAGCTCACATACAGCTGGACATGGAAGTGGGCATCGGTAACCCTAGTGATCCTGTGGAGAGATGGGAAATGGGAACAGGAAGGAGGACTGGAAACCCTGGGGTGAGCCAGCCAATCAAAATAGCAGGCTACGATGGACACCCAAAGCTTTCCTCTAATGTCTACACACATGATGTGGTGTTCATATGCTCTCTCTCTCTCTCTCTCTCTCTCTCTCTCTCTCTCTCTCTCTCTCTCTCTCTCACACACACACACACACACACACACAGACACAGACACATTTGAAAATGTGGTCTTGACTCTTAGGAACTGTCAGTGGTACAGGAGTACAGGCCAGACCATGTGCTCCCACACTGACTGCAGCTTAGTACCCACTTCAATGTACAATCTACAGAGACACATAGACAACTCTGCTAAACTCTGACCACAAATTAGGACAAAGTGTCTCAGAAGGGTTGAGTGCTCAATACCACACAACACAGCCAGTGTGAACTCATTGTGAATTACTGCAGAGGTTGTGTCTGGCCTCTTGGTCCCCCGCCAGCTGTGGGTATAATTAAGGGGTGATATTCAGTCCATTGCTTTAAATACTTCATGAATTGTTAAGGAGCCAAGGCATAACCATCATAATAAAAACCTAAATTTGTTGAGAGCTTAGGAATACCAGGGACTGTGCTACACTGTAGCACGCAGTACCACCATGCCCTGCAGACATTAAGTTGCTTAGAAAAATATGTATGATTTCTCTGTGTGTATTGATGTGTGGGTGGAGGTCAGAGGGCAACTCTGTGGAACTGATTCTCTCCTCTCTCTCTTTTCCTTGGGTTTGGGGGTTGTTAGGTTCATACAGGGAGTAAGCTTGCCTGCTGAGTGGTGAACTGCCTCCTAGGAAACTTTCTCCCTGTGGTAGATTTGGTCTTCAAATCTGCGAGTCCAGAGCAAAGGCATTATTGCTGCTTCCAAAACTGTTGCCTGGTGAACAGACCATTGAGAGGGACTTCAGGTAGTTGGTCTATCAGAGTCAGACTGTGAACAACACCAGTGTGGATGCACTCAGGCAGCTGAGGGCCAAAGCTTGTCCCCAACAGCAGAACTTTCAGGACATGAACAGATGCCAGAAGTGTTGTTTCATGGTTTAGGCTAGGTAAGGATGCTGACCTTACACAAGACTCACAGCTCTCCTATTAATTGATCACGTTTATGTTTCTGCTTGCCCAAGCTCCTCACGTCTGCAGAATGACTTTCAAAACATCAAGGACTCTTATTTTCTGTGGTCCACACAAGCCGGAGTATTCTCAGACATACGCAGCATGTCACCAGGCGGTAGTGGCTGAGTGGCAGTTGGAGGAAGTGATGTGGAAGGAACCCTGGCAGGCCATTTGGTTTGTCCTCTACAACCCATTTCCTGGAAGTTAGCATAAGGTTAAAAGAGGCCCAGTTCCCTGACCGCCCCCCCCCAAATGTGAAAAAGTGGAAGGAGTTCAGAATGAGGAAGAAGCTCATGCTTAACTGCCAAGTGGAAGATGCATGCAGGGACCACCATGCAGGCACCACGATGCAGGCACCACCATGCAGGCACCTCCATACAGGTACCTCCGTACAGGCACCACCATGCAGGTACCACCATGCAGGTACCACCTTCGGTGTCTGCTGTTTTGTCAGTGTGACACAAAACTCAGGTCATCTGGGAAAAGGGAATCACAACTGAGAAAATGCCTCCATCAGATTGGCCTGTAGGCAAGTCTGTGGGGGGCATTTCCTTTGAGAGTGTGTTTGCCTACATATACATGTGTGCAGCAGGAGAGGCCACAGGACCCCTTAGGACTGAAGTTACAGATGGTTGTGCTATCTGTGTATGGGTGCTGGGAATAGAACCCAGGTCCTCTGAGAGAAGAGCAAGTGCTCTTAACCACCGCACCATCTCACTAGTCCTGAGGACATTTCCTTGATTAATGATTGATGTGGGAAGGCCAGACTACCTTGGGTAGCTGGCCCTGAGCTGTAAAAGAAAGCAGCCTGAGCAAGCCATGGGAGGAATCTGGTAGGCAGCATTCATTCCTCTATGGCGTCTGCTTCAATTTCTGCTGCCAGGCTCCTGCCTACTTTCCTCAGTGATGGATTACGGTGTGGAAATGTAAACCAAAACAAACCTTCTTTCTCCAAGTTCCTTTTGGTCATGGTGTTTTATCACGACACTGGAAGGAACTTGAAGGCAGCATCCCAGAGTGAAGTCACCATAGATGAAGATGACAACTAAAGAGTGTATTCACACAAGGCTGTGTGCACGCGCGTGCATGCACAGATTTGCCCTGTGGTGTCATTTGGCACACAAGAGCACTGAAGGAGAACCTCAGGTGTCATTTTTGGGGACAGCGTCTTTCACTGGCCTGGAGCCCACTAACTAGCCTAGCCCAGCTGTGCTGAGAGCCCAGGGCCCTTCTTCTCTATTTCTCCGTTGCTAAGATGACAAGCATGAACCACTGTGCCTTTTTAAGTGGGTTCTGGGTATCAAATTCTGGTCCCTATGCTTGTCAGACAAACATTTTACTCACTAAGGTATTACTCCAACTACAATGGCTACTTTTGTGCATGCATGAACAAGCACGCAGAAGAGCAATGCATGCATGCCATCAGAACAGGGAACTATGAGGCATGTTTTTGGCATTGGATTTGTGGGGTGTTTTCGGCCAGACAGCTCTATTAACATTGGGGTTCTGCTATAATTATGAAGCATCAGTGGAGGCATTCTGGGCAGTAACATTTCTCCCCCAGCAACCAGCAACCCCAGAGAGCAGGACTGTCATTTGCAGAAAACAAATGACAACAATCCCCCGAGATGCCACGTGCAGGAAAAGCTGCAACCCTATTAAGAGATTGGCACTGTATTCCTGTTCCAAGCTCAGACAGAGGAGGGAGACAAGGCACTGTTTTAGCAACTGAGCTGAGTGTGGAGCTGAGAGGTACCAGCCATTTCTGATGAGTGTTGGCACTGAATCTCATCAGATGCTTTATTAGTCAAGAGGAGTGTGGACTGAGGACCCCAAGTGTTGCTTTTGAAGGAGCCAAGAGGCTGGGGGTGTGTTTGGCTGTACTTTTTGAGAGCACTGACTCCACTGTGCCCTGCAGGAGGCACTGGGGAGTGCTGGAGCACTGACCAAGTCTGGAGAGCGATGCAGTCCTTGGTTTTATTCAGGAAAGAGATTTTTGTTTTGGCTTCACGTGCCATAAAGTGGGAGGTAGAAGGCTGTGGATCTTCAACCATGTCACTGGAGGCTTGCGTACGTGCCCCTACACGTGTGCATGTGCAGGTTTTGATACCCAGAGCAGTGAATATTGAGATTACTTCATGCCTTATGCTTGTTACTCAGTAAAATACCAGCTTGAGCCAGAGGGAAAGACCGGAGCTTTAGCACTGGAGACGTGTAGGTTCAAGTCCATGCTCAGCATTTTATCACGGTGCTGGAGTTCTCGTAGCCTCGGTTTTCTCATCTGTGCTTGGGGGTGCCATCAAATGCTGACTCTTCAGCGATGCCAGCCACATGCTCCCATGTCACTAGGAAAAACAGTTATTGTGTGGCTTCGTTGGTGAGGTAGACGTTTCTTCCACATTCTCTTCGGTCTTCTCCTCCAAGTACAATTTTGATTATGTGTGAGTGTGTTTGTGTGTTGCATATGTATGTTCCTGTGTTCCTGTGCCTGTGCACATGTGTGCATATGAGTGTGCGCTCATGTGAAGGGGAAGGGTCAGCATTGCGGATCTTCCTCAAAGGCTTTCCACTTTATTTTTTGAAGCTGTGTCTGTCACTGAACGCGGAACCCACCCATGCAGCTGGACTAGCTGGCCAGTGTGCTTGGGGGTCCACCTGTCTCTCTCTCCCTGGCTCTGGGATTACATCTGCATCCTGCTGTGCCTGGCTTTTTACCTAGGTGCTAGGGATCTGAACTTGGGTCCTCATGACTGCACATCAAGAGTTTTGCGGACTGAGCCACCTGTCCAGGCCCCGTTTGATTTCTGACCAGTTTCATCCTAGTGTGTGCCATTTGAAGAAGATTCTTTTTTCATTGTAAACATAGAAACATCTTCATCAATGAGGGTGTTCCATCTTTCTGCCCATAGTGGCTATTTCGGGAATGAGCATGTGGCCAAAGATGGATGGATGAGACTCCAAAACTCATTTCATGGGCCTTTCTGCAAGGTTAAACTCTACTGCTTTCATGGTGGTTAAAATTAGGCTAGTTGAATCCTCACGAAGCTGGATAGGATGGTCAGATAACTATTATTCCTACTCCCAGATAAAAAACCAAATGAACTAAAAACAGGTGCTCAGACAAAACCTTAAATGCTCATAGCAGCACTGTGTACAATGGCCCAAATGGGAAAGAAACAGCTCAAATCTCCTTCAAGTGGTCAGATGAATACAATGTGGTAATATCCACATAATGGGATATTATATAGCCCCAGAAAGTACTAAAGTACCATGGTATGCAACAACCAGGATAGAGCTTAAAAACTTTATGCTAAATTAACTAAATCAGAGACAGACACACACAGCATGATTGCACTTACGTTAACGATAAGAACAGGAGAGCCCATAAGGACAGAAAGCACCATGGGCTACAGACAATAGGACTAGGAAGCAGCTGTATGCAGGGGCTGCAGGATTTTTCACGTTGAGGTGGTGAAAATGTTATAACGGTGGTGGCTGTAGCACCCTGCAGACGCGTGCCTTTGTCCTAAGGGTCTTAGTAGGTCTCTCGTCTTTGCCAACATGAAGCAATTGATGCCAAGCTCTGCATATATATCTTTGGATCCTTTATTTAGAATTTTGATTTTTTTGAAAACATCTCCATCAGCTTATATCCAGACTTGTAAGTGTGGTACAAGGCATCAGGGCTGCCTCTGTTGCTGCCCTTTGCCATTCTTTCAGGGGTTCCTGCTTCATTAACTCTGTGGGTGGGAATGCTCCCGTCTCCCTGCTCAGCTCTGGGCTGCTGCATCTTACAGAGTCACACACCTCATAGCTAAGAGGTGGTGTTCTCTCACTCAACACTCAGGGGAGAACTGTGTTAGAGTGTCAGCCAGGTGTCCCTGAGTCCTGTCGGGACAGCAGTGGCCCTTGGACTGCAGAGTCCCTGCTTTTAAGGGTTAAACTCTGTGATCTTACTCATTTTCTCCAAGGATTCAATGAAGAACAAAAATCTCCTTAGCAAAGAAAGCGGAGCCTGTTGTAAAGTGTTCCTCCCAAAGGACAGGCAATGTGTGAAAGGAACTAGCCTACACTCTCCTCTCTCTTTGTGATTCTTCTCAGTGGGTCCCTAGATAATGCCCTCAGTTCATTTTCCTCCAGCCCCTTTGTCTGAGCCTCAGCTGAGAATGTCTCAGCCCATTCTTTGCACATTCTCTTGATTTTGGTTATGTAAAAGGACCAAGCAATTGCTTTTCCTGAACAAACGTCTCAGATGAATAGATATCAATGGTAATATCAGTAATTAGCAGTTTTCTCTATAGCGTGTGTCTGAAACTGGTTTTATCCATATATTTGAACTCTTCTGTAGAGGGTGGTCTTTCAGCTTGCACAAACATATGCTTATCTCCATCTAGTTCTGGATATGTTGTGGGTTTTATATATGTATGTATGTATGTATGTATGTATGTATGTATGTATTTATTTATTTATCTTGGTGACAGATCTGACAGGAGGGGTCCTATGAAAATGACCAGGGTGCCACATAACATGTGACCTGGGAGGACCACCAGTGAGTGCGAAGGAAGGAGTTTGAAATTTGATTGTTTTTTGTTTCGTTCCTGGATTGATTCCACTGAAATTTGGCATGACATGGGACTCTGTGTGGAAGAGAGAGGACACTGAAGGAGAAATTGTCCAGGCTGAGTTACAGGTCAAAGAGGAAGGCCTGGAAAGGACGACCAGGCTCCTCCCTCACTGTGGATAGCCCCACGTTCCTGCCCTCCATTCTAGTTATGAAATTTTCTTCCTCTTCATTAAGGGGAAAGTGAAGAAGCAGAGAGGAAAAGTCACTGGAATAACTGGGTGTGCTGAAGTTGGGAAGTTGGCTTCCCCTCAGGGTCAAGTCCCTTTGCTGAACTTGATGTAGAAAAGTCAGGTGACACAGAAATCAAAGATTGCACTGGAGTCTACACTGAAGAAACACACGGAGCAATACCGAGAACGTAGCGCTGCTCTATAATCTAATTTACGTATTTATCCACTTTACATCCTGATCACAGCCCTTCCCTCCTCTCCTCCTCCTCAGAAAAGGCCCTGCACTCCAAACAAGCCATCTCACTAGGACTAAGCCCATCCTCTTCCACTGAGGCCACACAAGGCAGCCCCGCTAGGGGGAAGTGCTCAAAATCAGGCAACAGAGTCCATGTCAGAGTCAGTCCCCACTCCACTTGCTAGCGGTCCCACATGCAGACCAAGCTGCCCATCGGTTACGTAAGTGTGGGGGGCCTGGGTCCAGTCCGTGCACATTCTTTGTTTGGTGCTGCAATCTCTGTGAGCCCCCACGAGCCTAGGTTAGTTGAGTCTCTTGGTCTTCTTGTGCAGTTTTTGTCCCTTCTGGGTCCCCCTCTTCTTCCCCCGACTCTTCCACAAGATTCCCTGAGCTCCACCTAATGTTTGCCTGTGGGTCTCAGCATCTGTTTTGATCCGTTGCTGGGTGGAGCCTCTCAGAGAACAGTTATGCTTTGTTCCTGTCTGCAAGCATAGCGGAATATTCTTAATAGAGGCAGGGGTTGGCTCTCTCCCATGGAGTGGTTCTCAGCTTGGTCCAGTCACGGGTTGGACATTCCCTCAAGCTCCACTCCGTCTTTATCCCTGTACCCTTTTATCCCTGTTGGCAGGGTAAACTTTGGGTCGAAGATGTTGTGGGTGGGTTGGTGTCCCCCTCCCTCCACTGAAAGTCCTGCCTGGCTATAGGAGGTGCCTACTTCAGTCTCCACGTCCCCTGCTGCTAGAAGTCTCAGCTAGAGTCACTCATGTATCCTCCCAGGCTCCTACCCCATCACAGGTTTCCAGCTTATTCCAGAGATGCGCCTCCATTGGCTTCCCTCCTCTCTCCTATCCTTCTCACCTCCCACCCCCTCTCTCCCCACACCAGATCCCCGCCCTTGTTTCCCTCCCCACACCCTCTCCCACCCAGTTCCCTCTTCATCTACTTCCGATGTCTACTTTATTTCCCCTTCTGAGTGAGATTCAAGCATCCTCCCTTGGGCCTCCTTACTACTTAGCTTCTTTGGGTCTGTGTATTGTAGTATGCTTTTCCTGTACTGATAAGTGGCTAATACCCACAAAGAAACCCTGTATCGAAAAAAAAAAAGTGTTTGTGTTCTCTTGTACTCGTCATTCCTCCACTATGACAGTCTGAGACTCCATTTATTCTGGGAAGGGTGGGGAGGAAGGGGGAAGTGGGCCGGGGGGGGGGGCACTGCTGGACTCTCGGTGGTCAGGCAGCAATGGCAGAACTGCCTTTGCAGCCATGTGGGCCTGCTCCATCACTGCCGTTGGCTTGGTGCTGACCCCAGTGAAGCACCACCGGGCCAGCATCTCACCAGACCTGCCTGCGGGTGGTGGTTTTCAGATGTCTGCCTGCTTCCTCTGCACAGCAGCCCAGACAAGGGGCCGTAACACTTGGGTAGCATCAGGGGCTCGTGGAGACTTCACTGTCTTCTGAGACTTGCAGTCTCATCCTAAAAGAGCTAGACTGTAGCACGGTGGAAACTCATTTTCTACCTCCTCTCGAGAGGCCAGGAGCCTGGCTTAGTACCCAGGCTACTAGCCTCACCCTAAAGCGCTCTAACCAACCCTGAGCAAGAAACAGGACCTTGTGACCTTCGAACTTAAGGTCTGTCCATTCTCTGGACTGACCCACTGGATGTAAGATGGAATCTCAGAGTCATTTTGATTTGCATTTCTCTGATGACTAAGGACATTGAGCATTTCTTTAAGTGCTTCTCAGCCATTCGATATTCCTCTGTTGAGAAATCTCTGTTTAGCTCTGTACTCCATTTTTTAAATTGAATTATTTAGTTTGTGGGTTGTTGAGTTCTTTATATATTTTGGAATATATATGCACATATATATATGATATTGTTAAAATCAGCAGTACATCATGCTAATACCGACACATGTACACCATCATTTTCCATGGCCAGTGCTCCATTGGATGGAGTATACAACTGTTTAACTAGTCAGCTAGTGTTGCTTTTAGTGTTCTCATTTGTTTACTTTCTTTCCTGGTTCCTTTACTCTCTCTCCTTCCCACTGTATGCCCATCCTTAAATACATAACCTTTGATTTTTTTTAAAAAACATGAATATGAAACATTTGCTGAGACTATTTAAAAAACACACACAAAACAGATGAGTCAAAGAACGTGCCTATCTTTTTCAGGCTCCTGGTAGATTTTCCACTTTGTTTGCTTGAGGATACTAGTGTCAATGCATGCAGACAGTATGGAATTTCAACCTCACAATTGCACCATCCAATCAGGCTTCCCTGTAGGCCCAGTGTTTGCCCTAAGACATCGGGGATGGGGCCAATGAAACAAGGCAAGAAATAGGGCGTGTGACATGGCAGGCAAAGAAACCTACTCTTGCGAAGACCACACCGTGGGGATAGTCCATGACGTTCAGCAGACTGCAGTAGATGTTTGCCAAGCCTTACCCATGTCTTTCATGTAGTTTCCTTCGCCTGCTACCAGGCTGCTCACTTCCAATATCTGTAGCTGTCTTCTTGAGGACTGTTCTGTTCTGGGCACAGGAGCAGGTGCTCAGTGCAAAGGGAGCAGGAAGTGCCAAGGAGTTAATGGCCCCCTGAGGCTACACCAGTAATTAACCTGAGAACACAAAGTACCAGCCCCCCCCCCCCCCCCCCCCCCGCAGGGCATCCTCCACAGCAGTCTGGATTCCAGCCTGCCTCCACTTTCTGGGTCATTCTCAGAGTGGACACTTGCCATCAGTTCCCAAGGATGCTAGGGTTGGGGATGCTACTTCAGTGCCTGTAATTAGAAGCTGCTTTTCCGCCAAGCTCTGATATACCCGTGGAGACAAGGGGAAATTCATATTAGAAACGATGGCTGGGGCACCAGGGAAGTGTAAGCGACGTTCATGCAGGGTGAAGTCCAACGAAGGGAAGAAGCTGACTCCCTGCCCTGCTGCACAGACCCCTTTCTGGGCAGCTGCCTTTCTACGTGTATGTTGTGAAGGGACAGCATGCACAACTGTGGATCTTTGGGGTGAGAGGAATCATGGAACTATCCCCTCATCACTTTGCATATGATAATAGGTTACTGAGGCAGGATGAGCTCCGAGCAAGCATCCTGGCTTAGAGCTTGAAATCTCTCTTTCTGTTTTCTGTTTATTCGTGTCCAGACTAGCGTCCCTGCCTACCTCTTGCTCAGAACAAATGACAACCAATATCTGTTTCATTTTCTCTGTAATCTCCCTGGGGAAGTACTCTGGGGGAGAAGGGACTATCTGGGCTGTGAATGTTCCTCTGGGTGGTCTTAATACCGCCGGACGTTTGAGAGCAAAGGCATATATTGTAGCTAGTTTCTTTCCTAGCACAAGTGTACTGCTCTGAGCTACTCATTGTACCAAATGACAGACAAGATGCCAGTGAAATTAAGTCAGAAATAGATGTGTGGGTTAGAAAACAAGTAGGAAACGGAGAAGGCGAGGAAGCCTGGCTGGGGACTTGATCTCAGGACTAGGTAGCCGGGGTGTCCTCATGGATGTGGTTGCCCTGGTTACTTGATGTTCTACAGTTGAAAAGAACTCTGCCTGGGCTGAGGAAGCATCTTTGAAGCTGTGTGTGCACTTCTGTTCAGGCTCTAAGCCCAGGAGAAGCCCTAAGGACAGACACTCGGCTTTCTACCTCTGTAGGAAACCTCTCTGAAGAGGCAGCCTTTCCGGTTGCCTACCCATCCCCGCCCTCACAGATACCTCTTCTCTGTAGCTCCTGGTTTTACAGTGTGTAATTTAGTAGCAGCATTGTTTAGGGCCTGGATCCCTCCACTAGGATGGGAGCTCTCCTGTTTTCCTCATTGTTAAACTCACAGCTCCTGACACAGGGTTGGCACTGAGCAAGTGTGAGAGGATCAGGTACAGAACCAAGGGATGGTTCTCATGCCCGGCTGCTTCGAATGAAGGGCAGCTCTGGAGCGAATGCCACTCCTTCTTGATAAAATAAGTAAAGGCTTCTAGAATCTGGCTTTTCTTCTCTCTTTTTTTTTTCTAATAAAATCCCACCACAGGATAAATGTTAGCAATATTTATTCTGAATATCAGAAGGCAGAAGCATATAATATAACTGACTTTTCCTCATACCACCTATTCATAGGCACATGATGGTATGAATTCTTGGTTCCATAAAGTCCTAAGGAGCAGTCCTCACTTTTTTTTTAGTTTTGTTATATTTATTTATTTACTTAATCACTTTATAGCCTGATCCCAGCCCCTTCCCTCCTCTCCTCCTAGTCCCACCCTCATATTCTTTTTCCTCCACTGCCTCCCCTCCTTCTTTTCAGAGAAGTGGGCATCCAGTGGGTACCAGCCCACCCTGGAGCCTCAAGTCGAGCAGGACTCAGAGCATCCTCTCTCACTGAGATCAGACAAAGCAGCCTGGAAGCTGGCTTGGCTTGTTTTTAGCAAGAAGAGGCAGTGTACAGCTCACCCTGCAGAGCAAAATGTGGCAGAGGTCAGCCACTCGACTGTTTTCTCTCTTAGATTTTCTTCTAGGCAAAGTTGGCACTTCTAACCAAAGCCCATGGTTCCACCCTGTAGCCAGTGAAGCACAGAGGCCCTTTGGCAAGAAGCCTGGAACCTGTCAAGAGTGATCGGCAGTCTCTTCTTCCTAGGGCAGAGACTAGAGGCTGAGTGTGAGTCCTCTGCTCAGTTCTTTGGTGCGGTGATGTCGCTTTGCATGGTGCCTCTAGGCAGCTTTGCAGGAGGGGAAACCGCTTCTGTTTTGGTAGCCTCCTGCCCCTGACAACTGCATACTGAGGTATGTGCGTGTGCTGCATGCCTTCTGAGCCATTGTGATGGTCTGATGGAGCCCTCTGCAGACCTAGGAGCCAGCGCCACTGTTATCCAGTCACAGCTGTGAAATGAAGATACCAGCTGGTTTTTTTTTGTTGTTGTTTTTTTTTAAGTGATGAAGACTCATCTCATCTTACTTGTGATGAGAGATCACCTTAGATGCTGATCCAGGCTGGGCTGTTCTCAGATACACCTTAGCATGTCTATCCGAGAAACTTACTTCAGTTAGTCTTTATCGCCCCCCGCCACCCCCCGCATCCCCCCAAGGGAGTTTGCCCTGTAAATAGAATGTTTGCCCTTGCCCAGAACTTAAATGTTAAATCTTAATGCCTTAACTGGTATTATTTGGAGGTATGGCCTGTGGGAGAAGTGACTAGGTTATTTGTATGTTAACTCTTAATGGCTAATGTAAAGCTCTCCGAAGGTGTGGCCTTTGGGAGGGGTGACTAAGTCATGGGGGGCGGGCGAAGCCTTCAGAAGAGGATTCACTTCCCACAGAAAGAGCCCAGGAAGCAGATTCTCTTCCCTCTCTCCTGTGAGGACTCAGTAAACAGCCACCAACAGGAAGCCAGGGAGTGGCCACCACCAGGGAGAGCCAGTGAGGATTGTATTCCTGCTCTTCATCAGCTCCCCAGTTTATTGGATTTTGTTTTATCCATCCCAAAGGGCAAAAACATGTCGACAGAGATTTGGCTCAAAGTCCTCTTTGTGTTTGATGACACTGGTGTATGCAACAGTGAAATTATATGTCACAGAAGTTTGCAACAGTCAATGCCAGGAGATTCTAGAGATGCCTCTTAGTCCCCAAGGAGGGATTCCCACTGCACCGAGGGCCACACCTTATTTTTGTTTCTACAAAGAAAGCAGGCAGCTCAAAGGCTGGCTCATTGTCTTCAACACACAGAGAGGGAGATGTGGATTCTTCTGATAGTGCCCCTGGCTGGGCCACTCACCATGGTGGTGTGCTCTGTGCCCAAATGGAGAGAAATTCCAAGTGTGCCTTTATCTAGGGCCCAAAGAGCCAGCTGTGAGGATACAAGAACTGAGGAAGTCAGTTAGATTTAGGTTTTAGATGACCAAGCAGTCCCGTCAATATAAGTATGTCTGTGTAACATTTAGAACCTATTGTCCTAAAAAATTATTTCTTAGTTATTCAAAGCTAACTGACTGCCCTTTATATTTTCCTTTATAGACTCAGTGACTGTAAGAAGGACACGGATGTTTCTTGTCCCCATTGCTCTTTAGATCTGCCTCTTTTCTCCACATTCTATTTAAATGAGAAATCCAAAGTCTTAAAAGGCTCAGTTCATGGTAAAAAGGATTTAATGGTGGGAGGCTTTAATTCATTTTTAGCTGGGGGACAAAGCTGATCTGTCCAGATTCAGTGAGAGCAAGAGAAGCAGTTTCCTGCTTCCTCCTCCACTCCACTCGTTCACAAGGAATAAGGAGGGACCAACCGGGAGTGCTTCCATCCCCAGAATGTTTGTGTCAGAATTGCCTCTTATGTAGAAAGTGGGGATTGAAAGCCTGAAGGTAGCCCGCTGAGGTCCTCAGGGCAGGTGCCGATGAGGAGGGGCTCCGTGTTTTCGCAGTCTTACTGTGAGCTTGAAGGCACAGCCAGCAGCATGGAGAATGATAACACCCAAGGGCGGGTGATGAAGATGCACTTCCTCGCCCACACCGTCATTGTGGAGGGGTTGAATTTTATTTTTGTTCATTGTTGACCAGCAGTAGCAACAAACATGCTAGTGTACAGGACTTTAGTCACTTGCTTCTCAGAGTCCCCTTAAGCCATGAATGTTCTCCGGTTATATGCTTAATCACCAACAGGTAGCATCTGATAAGAGCATGCTTGAGAACCCCTATACACAAGTGAAAATTCCTTTTATAATAACTATTTACACAGTGTCTCCATTTTATAGGTTTTGTAAATCTTGAGGATTTTGTACAGTGATTTTTCTTTTGAAAACAGAACATGTTTATATGCCACTAATATCTTGGTCTCACTTTCCCTCCCCACCTCCCCCCCCCTTCTTCCTCATGCTAATGGTCTCTTTGAACCCACAATTAACATATGCCAGCTCAGAGTAGTCATTCTCTCTTTCTTTTTAAAGCCTTTTGTTGATTCTTGGTGAGTTTCACATCACATACCCCAAATATTTCCCTGTCCCCTTATATCTGCCCTCCACTCTTGCAACCTCCCCGAAAAACACACTCACAAACAAAATAAACAAAACCCAGCACAGGAAACACATCATCACGGAAGCTGTAGTGTATCTCTGTGTATCTCATAGTACGTTGCCCTGTCCACAAGTCTTCACTAGTGAACGCTCATTGCAGTGAGTCATTGCCCTGGCTTCTGTGACGCCACTAATGTTGGCTCCTCACTGGGGTTCCTCCCAGTTATCCTGTTGTTGTGGAGATCCTGCAGCTATGGATAGGCAGGACCAGTCCTTTTATGCACCCTAACAGTTCACAGATGATGTAGAATTTGGGGCGGGCCCTAACTCTCCGCCTGAGTGGTTTCCTGAGCTGGTGATCCAGCAGCCTCTCCCTCATCTGTACCACCAGGGGGAGCTCTCCAGTGCTGGAGCACTGTCTCCCAACTCAGGGTATAGTCTAAAACGGGAGAATTGCAGGTGTATTGCTAACAATACAGCTGCTGAGCAGACTTCTCCTGAGTATCTGCTCTAATTGGTCAGAGATTCTACTTGTAGCCTGCATTAAGAACCTTCAGCCTAGAGGTGAAAACAGAGCCCCCAAACCGAGGGGTCTGGATCCTCGTTATAGCTCTGCAGCTTGAAACATGCCTCTTTCAGGGACCCAAGATGTGGCTTAGTTGAGAGTGCTTGCCAGAAAGCCTTCAGCTTGATCCTTGACACACATAGAACTTGGCATGGTGGCACATACCTGTAATCTCAGCACCCTGGAGGATCAAAAATTCAAAGTTGTCTCTGGCTACATTGTTAATTTGAAGTCAGCTTCTGCTACCTAAGACCCCTTTTAAAAAATTGTTGTAATGGGTTACCTTCCATCTGAAATTCAGTTTCCTCAGCCACAATATGGTGATCATGATGTATGCTATTTAAACCATGATGTTTAAACAAGTTCACATAAGGCACATCCTTGCCCCAATAGAAGTCATTTATTAATGCTGTTTTTTATTTTAAATTGGCCTATTACCCATGCTGTCAATAAAGTTTTATTGGAATACAGCCATCCCCATTTATTTACATGTCCTCAGTAGTGGAGACAAAGACCACAGAGGTTGCAATCTAAGATGCTTAGTCAATCTTAGCAAAATAATTTTCTGACACCTCCTTTACACCCCCCAAGGAGCTCTGGATCTACTGGGGACAAAGACCTTGATACCCCATCACTGTGCACTGCGGGAGAAAGGTAGTGCTGAGCTTTGGAAAGAGAGACTATTTGCTCAGCTGAGCATCTCCACGCACATCTGTGAGCTTAGAGAGCCAATGGTCCCCACCTGGGCCTCCCAGTCATGGCAGCAGTGCAGGGCTAGTGATCACCAAGGGCTTCCAGGATCTAGAGGTCTCTGGTTTTTCTTGCCTGGCATTCTGTGGATCCCCCTAAGCTCAGGTCTGCTTATTTTGTGGGTTTGGGGCCAGAGGCCTTTTAAATCAAATCCAATAAAGTTTGCAGCAGGTTGTGTTCACATTATAGTAACTTCATAGCAAATCAGTGCAGTTCTGGTCTTGGCCACTCATCATCCTCTAGAAGTTCAGACAGAGGCTCATAAGTCTGCCTGAGGTGGTGGTGGCGCACGCCTTTAATCCCAGCACTTGGGAGGCAGAGGCAGGTGCATCCCTGAGTTCGAGGCCAGCCTAGTCTACACAGTGAGTTCCAGGACAGTCAGGGCTACACAGAGAAACCCTGTCTCAAAAAACAAAAAACAAACAAAAAAATCCAACTGAGTTCAACAAAATAATGGTTCCCAGAAACACAAGCTCATAGCTCCCAGAATTTATGAATGTCACTGTACACAGCAAAGGGGGCTTCGAAGATGTGGTTCAGTTAAGAGATGGGGAGATAAGGGCCTGATCTTGGAGCCAAAATATTTCTCTTAAGTTCATATATTAGGGTCTTGGTCCTTAGTGTAACAGTGTTCAGTGGTAGAGCCCTTGGAAGGTGGCTGGATCAAGGAGGTTTCAACTTCATTCCTGGATTTATCTACTGATGGAGTCAGTTCAATAGGCTATTTGGGATGAAGTAGACATTTTGGGAAGTGGGGCTTATTTGGAGGAAGGAGATCTTTAATGTATTTTGTCTTCGGGCTACCTTCTTCTTCTTCTTCTTCTTCTTCTTCTTCTTCTTCTTCTTCTTCTTCTTCTTCTTCTTCTTCTTTTTGATTTGTGGTCACTATGAGGTGAGCAGCTTTGTTCTACCATGTACTTTCTACTATGATTCTCTACCTAATGATGGATCAGGAGGCCAAGACAAATCTTGCATCCTATGATCCTTTACCTAATGATGGACCAGGAAGCCAAGACGAATGTTGCATTCTTTAAGCTGATTTTTAACATAGCAACAGAAAGCTGGCTAATGTCCTGGGAGGCCCAAGATGCAGCCACAGGGGTTCTTCTGAGCATGTGGTAGAAAATAGATTTACTACCAAGAAGGGAGGCCACGATTACTTCATTTGAGATGTACTGAAGTTGGAACAAGGAACCAGGAACCAAAAACTGAAAAGGCCATCTCAGATCTGGACTGTGCCAGGAAATTGGCTTCCCATTTCCGTGTTCTTCGTCAAGGGTCCTGCTGATGCTCATATCTGGTCACAGTAAATGAGATTCAGATTTTTGAACTCCACAACTGTAAGAAAATAATTGTAACATCACTTTAAAGCACAGATCTCTAGTCTTTGTTACAACAGCCATTAGAACCTAATAATCTTTTTTTTTTTTTTACATTGATAAGTAACCCACGAACTCTAGTGAGATTTATCCATAGTGCGTATAAACTAAGTTGCCTGACACAGAGGAAATTAATAAAATGTGTTGAGCTAGTTACCCATATGGAGTGGCTGGGATGGAATGTAGAAAAAAGGAGAAAGAAATGAAGTAGGAGGGGCAAGAGAGACAATTCTGGAATGTGCCAGTGCACAAGGGCTCACCAGGCTTTGTGCACAGAAGCCAATGCTATGGCAACAGGGCTCTGCATAATAAGCGTTCATGGAAGTTGAACAACAAGGAGATAGGAGCTCACTCAGACCTGTTTCCCCCGAGCCAGCAGTGAAGAGATTCAAGTGGGTTAGGATAAGGTGAAACAGAGGGCAGACTGGTTGTAACTGAGAACCTTGGTAGAATAGCCCATGCTTATACTTGGTCCATATAGAACTGTCAGGACTCTGTCCATCCGAACGCTGTTTATGGTACCTAGACCATCGTCTAGACCCAAGAGGCTCTGATTTTCATCCTTAGGCTCCTCCAGCTACAGAGATTTTCGGTTCTATCCCACCCCAAGCTCATGCTAGGTCAGGACGTAGAGCTCTCTGCATCCTGGGGAGCAGCCTGGATGCTGAATTTTAGGAGCAGGTTGGTGGTTTTATGGCTCAGTTTCAAAGTCTTGTGATCTCCCTCTTTACTCCTATTCTCTGCTAAGAAGACAAAAATTTGGGCTCCCCAGAAGCACTGCCTGCTGGTGTGACCCTACCATCACATCACCATTTCTCTTGAGTCTAGCTGTGACTTGTAACTGTCTCCCAATGCCCGATTATGAGGATTTTAATGACTTTGGAACATTTTGTGATAGGCCCAGTCTCCCTAGTGCGACGGCTCTCCTGCCCCGCTCTAAAAGTGGCAGCCAGTTGTAATACCCCACGAGGGCCATGGGGTGTTCCACTATAGGTATTTCAGCGCTGGAGCAGCCTCCAGCTTACAGCCAATAAGGAGCCAGGAACTGCTACCATGCAGGTACGAACAAAAGTATTCTGTTGATAGCAGAAATGAGTTCAGAAATAGCTCTGTTTCTAGTCAAACTTCAGGTGATAAAATACCGTACTGATACCCCGTCTTGGGGACCCAAGCTGAAGACCCAAATGAACTGTGTAAAAACCTATAGGAGGTTGAGGCTAATAACATGTTTACGAGGCTGCACAACTATTAAAAATGAATATAACCACTGGCCATCACATTCTAGAAGTAGACAGAGTAAAATTCAACCTAAGGTGGGTAGTTTGGGGTTACCATAAGTCTTTCATTTTCCCCTAGGTTTCCCTGTTTTTATTCACAATCCCTATATTCCCCAAGATGTCGTATATCCATTTAAAATACAATATTGCCAAGGAAGTAATAGAAACCAAGGCATGGATCTGCTCAAATGTCTAATAAATCAACATTCCATACACAAAGACCAGAGCACTAGATAGATAGGCTTTATTTGTTGAACCCAAGACTCTAGAGCTCAGGGTGGCCTTGAACTTGAGATGATAAAATTCTGATTGAGGCAGGAGGAAGAACCTGAAGTTATCCGTATATTTATGGAGAATTAGCTGCACGTCTGATGTTTGTGCTCACTACATCACATATGCAGCCGTCTACTTGGTAGTGATGTTCCATTCAGAGCCAGACTGCATGCGTGACCACACAGACTGTGTAGCTGTGTCTTAGGCGGTGCCACATAGGTTTGTGCAAGCACAGTGATGGTCATGCGATTATAAAATCACCTAAGCATATATTTCTCAGCCTGCATCTGTTTTGCTAAGTGATGTACAGCTGTATGTGTAGTTTGCGATCACCACAGCACCCTGTGAAGTAGGTACTTGGAATAGTCTCACTTTCCAATAGCACAGAGTCTATGTAGCTGTCAATCATGTTGCTTGGGAATCTCAATATCTGGAAGGGACTTACGTCATGACAAGAAGACGCTGACGAACGAAGAGCAAGCGCAGGCAGGAGAACTAAGGAAGAGATCTGGAGAAAAATCCTCCAAGTGAGAATGATGTTCAAAGCATCTCCATCCACAAGAAAAATGACAGGCTAATTAAAAAAGATGGAGATAGGGCAAATTAGCCACAGATGCCTGAAGGCTGAACGTGGCTCTGAGGCAAGTCCACATTTAGTGGGAAGCAGTGATTTGCTTCTGAGGTGGACCGAGAGCCTGCATGGGAAATGGCTGCTTGAGTCATTCTGAAGTGATAACATAAAATACCCTTCCAGACCGAGCACCTGACTGTTGCGGTAAAGAAGTCCGTTTAGCACTTCTTCATCTGGGTGCCTTTGCTCAGGTGGAACTATGACAACTGTGTGCATAACTGTGTGTAGAAAGATGGCGGAGCAGTCAAAAATTGGAGTTTACCCTTGGCTTGCAAGAGTTCTCTTCTGTGAACGTGTTTAGGTCTCTGTTGCTTCTGGAAATACCAACACCACCGTTGAGATACATCTTCAACGGGCCACGTTGATTGGTCCAAGGGAGGGCACAAGGCAAGGCTAGCCATAGACTGTATCCGTGGGCTTCTTTAAATTACTGAGAGAGGAAAGGACTATTCTTAGGTTATTAAACTGCGGTGAGGCTGTCCAGAGCTGCTAGCCACCGTGTGCCCCATGTGCGGAGTCCTATAGAATGAGCCCACCGTGCAGGGCTCTCCTGGAGCAAAGTCGGGAGGCAGTGTCAGGGTAGTTTAAAATCCCTGGTTCAACTTGCCCCTGCTTTTAACAGCTCTTAGGTATGAAGCGCATTGGTTTTGTGGTTTAGAACCTTCTCTGTTGTTGTGGTTTTAATGAGGTATAATTATCATATAATGTGCAATGTCAATTTTACATATACATTGAATAATGGAAGCAAATTTATGAAATCACAACCAAGATAATAAAGGTGCAAATCCCCAAAGTTTCTTCTAGACCCATCCTCCAAGAAACAATTGATTTAATTTCTGTCATTATTTAGTTTCTATTGTCTATAATTATATATAAATACAATTACACATTAGCTCACTCCTTTTATCTGCCTTCTTTCACTCAGCATAATGAATTTCAGATCCATTCATACTGATTATGCATAAATATTCACTTTTTTCTCTCACTGAGTAGGTACCCTTGTGTATTTACTCTCCGATATTGAATATTTATTTGTGTTTTCAGTTTTTGACTATTAGGAACAATAGTCACATGAAATTGGGTATAACTCTATGTATGAATGTGGGCTTTCATTTCTGGTGGCTAAATACCTAGAGATGTAAAGCTTAGTGGTAATGCAGGTATATACTTAACTCTTAAAGAAATTGCCTGGCTGGGTTGAGGAGATGGCTCTGTAGCTAAAGTGCTTGCTGCCCAAGCCTGATGACCTGAGTTTAGGTGCTCAGAGCCCATATAAAAGCTGAACACTGTGATGCAGGTTTCTATGACAATAGCACAAGTATAGGGAGGTGGGCAGTGGTGGGCAATGGAGACACAGAACCCCAGGAAGCTCATGGGGCAGCTTGGAATATGCAGAAAAGAATGAAAGACACACACACACACACACACACACACACACAGAGAGAGAGAGAGAGAGAGAGAGAGAGAGAGAGAGAGAGAGAGAGGGGAGTTCCTGTTTCAAACAAGATGGAAGACAAGGATTGATACCGAAGGCTGTCATCTGACCTTCACATATATGCTGTGGCACACACACACACACACACACACACACACACACACACACACACACACACCCCAGATCATTTCTCTCCTCTGAACAGTGGCTGTAGCACTTGTTCCATTTGCTCTAGATCTTTGCACATGTGATGGTTTGGATAAGAATGGCCACCCCCATAGGCTTATATATTTGAATACTTGGTTATCAGAGAGTGTCACGACTTGAGGAGGATTAAGAAGAGTAGCTTTGTTGGAGGAAGTTGTCATTGGAGGTGGGCTTTGAGTTCTTTAGAAACCCAAGCCAGGCCCAGAGGCTTTCTCTCCTTGCTCTCTGCAGATCCCAATGTAGAACTCTCAGCCCCCTCTCCAGCATCATGTCTGCATGCGTGCTGCCATATGCCACTGTGATGATAGTGGGTCAATCCTCTGAAACTATAAGCCAGCCCCCAGTTAAATGCTTTCCTTTACAAAAATTGCTGTGGTTATGGTATCTCTCGACAGCAATAGAACACGGACTAAGACAGCAAACATGTATGGACAGTTGTTTCCTCCTCTGCTCTGGGCCCAGTTATGTTGTAGCTGACTTTGTTACCTGTCATCAAAAAATCATGATTGTCATAGGAAATTCTGTCTTGGAGAACTTTATCTGTAGGACTTGTAAATCTGAATATTTACTTACAACAAGCAGTACCCAGAAGTCCCTGTGTGAAAGCTTAAGCCATTCATAGTGTGGTTTCATTTCTTTGTCCCAGAACTGTGTGCCACTGAATGACATTAACGCCTCACACTCGGAGAGACTGCAATCCAAAGCTGTGGTCCTTTCCCTTCCCCACCACATGACTTGCTGTTTCAGGCGGAACCAGGAAGCAGACACTGAGGCGCCTCTCATCCTTAATTGGTTATGCTTCACTTAGGCAACATGGCTTTTTAAAATTTTCATAATGAGTGAAATAAGAATTTAATAATAACCTTGTAATTGTGGGGGAAATGTTCTGACAGTGGCAGAATACTTGAACCAAGTAATGTGAAAAGATAAAAGCGGTAGTGTGCAGTGTGTTTGCCTGGTGTCTTGCCAAGCCCAGGGCCACCAGTGGCGAGGGAAGGACTGAGAGCGAAGGCTTTCTTCAGCTCCCTCACCTCCTGATGCGGCTTACAACCTTGGGCACCTCATCTCGTATGTGTTCTTCTCAGCTTCCTCATCTGTGAGGCGGAAGCACCAAAAGTCCCTGCTCTTGTGACTCAGACGTTTTTATGGCTGTGACCAAACACCCGAGCAAACAAGAAAGGAAGGATTTAGTATTGACTGATGATTTCAGGGTTTTGGGCCTCATGGCGGGGAGGCCATGGCAGAGTGGAGTAGAACCACCATCATTGGGCATCATCATGATGGCCAGAAAGGAGGGGGGAAGGGAGACAGGGTGGGAGAGAGGGAAGAGGGAGGAGGGAAAAGGGGAGGGGGAGACAGAGAGAGAGAGAGAAGGAGAGGGAGAGAGAGAGAGAGAAGAGAGAGAGGGAGAGAGAGAGAGAGAGAGAGAAGGGAGGGAGAGAGAGAGAGAGAGAGAAGGAGAAGGAGAGGAGAAGAGAGAAGGAGAGGGGAGAGAGATAGAGCAGAGAGGGAGAGAGAGAGTGAGAGGAGAGGGAAGAGAGAGGAGAGAGAGGAGGGGAGGGAGAGAGAGAGAGAGAAGGAGAGGGAGAGAGAGAGAGAGAGAGAGAGGAGAAGGAGAGGACGAGGAGAGAGAGAGAGAGAGAGAGAGAGAGAGAGAGAGAGAGAGAGAGAGAGAGAGAGAGAGAGAAGGAGAGGGAGAGAGAGAAGGAGAGGGAGAGAGAGACTGTCTGAACTACTGAACTAGCAGTGGTCTTTCCTGTTTATTCCACTATGCAGCTAGTCACTTGGAGGGCACCACCACCAGCCAGGCTATGTCTTCCTCTGTTAGGCGCTCCTCCGTAGAAACACCCTCACAGATACACTCAGAATTCTGCTTCACTAATCCTGTGTGTTTCCCGATCCAATCAGGTTGTGTGAATTTCCTAGAACACTGAGTGTAGCCAGTCAACAGGTGTATCCATTACTACCATTATGTGGATGGTGGACAGCACATTGCCCTCCCCCTCCCACCCCCCCATTCTTAGGGAAGATAACTCGTTTTCATGGTATCTTATCTAGACGTTTCAGGTACTTTGGTTGTTATAGTGATCCCATTTCCTTCCACAATTTATCAGTCCCCTTGCTTTATATGTGAGGATCCTATGAAGATTAAGAAGTAGAAATTGTTGGAGGCAGCACACCAACCCAGAACTTGAGACCCCGATGTTGCTACTTTTCTATTACTTTCTGTTGTTCTACTAAGAACAAGTGAAAAGCCCTAATGTGCCAGATTCCCTACCTTCTCAGTAAGAAGGGAGACATACCTCTCTATCCCAGACCATGCTGGTAGCGCCAGCTCCTTGGTGCAGGAAGCAACAGCCATAGTGCCATCTCCCCCAGTAAACTCCTAAGAGGCCTTGGGAATTGGGGTTTGAGGGTTTTGGCAGTGAAGGCCTTTTCTACTCTTCGTGTTTGGGGGGAAGGCATGGGACAGATGACCCCACTGTAGCAAGGGAGTCCTTCCCCACCAGGATGGACAGAATCCACTGTTGTCCCAGCCTCACAAGGTCCAGGACAAAGACTGCAAACATCGTCTGCTTTTTGAGACAACTGTCTCCAGTGTTGGTTGGGCGTGGCCAGCCCCACTGTTCAAGCATCTTGTGATCCAGGGAGAACCGTAGTGACTTGGGGAGTAGAAAAACCATTTACCAAACCCATCCCCATAAGCACAGAGAATGGGATCTTTGGGAATATGGAGAGAAAGGAAAAGAAAGGAATTGTTGAGAGGAGACAAAAAGCTTCCAAATACCCCAGACGGGAAAACACTGCTTTGCTAAAAAGATAGACAACAAATGACTCCTGCTGGGAAGAAGACGGCCAGGAAGGGTGAATTATGTAATAGAGACCAAGGTGAGGAGGGCGGAGGGTGTGGGGGAGACGAGGCATGGTGGAGACGTCCAGGGGGAAGCAGGATAAGCTCTTACATCCAAGGGAGAGAGATTCAAGTTATGAGAGGCGCAGGTAAGACAAATATAAGAATAAAGCCAGTTACAGAGCACGACTGACGGGCTGAATGCATCTGACAGGCAGCCAGGGAAGGTTCAGTGGAGAACAGGAAAGGCATGGCGGAAACAAATCTGAAGAGAAAGAAGATGTCTTAGTCGCCACGGCTGTCAAATGGCTTTGACGAGGCGGAGAGATGGACAATGGAGTCTGGAGGCTGGTGGACAAATTCCCCAGCCCCGAGTCACATACCATTATAGGGATTTGCCTTGCGATCCGTGACCATCACCATCCCCGGGGCACGTGGGGACACCTTCTGAACTGGGGAAGCTGATGTGCTATTAAATCTGAGGTGGAAAAGCTCTAGAAACAGCTGTCGATGTAAAGACTCTCAGAGGTCATGTTGGGTTTTTTTTTTCCCCTAAGATTTATTTACTTTATTTATTGCATGTGAGTGCTTTATCTGCAGAAGAGGGTATCAGATTACACTATAGATGGTTGTGAGTCACCATGTGGTTGCTGGGAATTGAACTCAGGACTTCTGGAAGAGCGGGCGGCGCTCTTAACTACTGAGCCATCTCTCCAGCCCTCACGTTGGGTTTTTAAACTTGCAATCTCAAAGGGGCAGACTTTCTGCTTTAACAGTCAATCTGTGGTGTGTTTTTCCATGGGATATTCCAATTTTAAAAACCTGTACAAAATATTGTTTTTAAATGCTATTTTCATACTTACCTATCATTGTATTTTGCCCATTCTTGCTCTCCGTTGACTTTCTTTGTGTCCCACCTCCTCCCTTGACTGTTCTATTACTCTCCACTAGTGGTCGTCCTTCTTTCATGCCATAAATGCCACATATATGTATTTAAATTTAGTTTCTGCATATGAAAGAGGAAATGCACTATTTGTCTTTCCTCTTTCCCTCTCATTTTCTTCTCTTATTTCCTGTCTCCTTTTCCACATTCACCCCAAACCCTCCACGTGACTCACTTCCCAGAGGGGACAAGCCTGACGGTGAGTGTCAGCAGACAGCGTTAAAACTCTGGGGTCCACCACTTAAGATTCATCTTTCTCACACTGGATAGTGCTTAATGTCAGTGGCTGTTGGGACCAAACAGCATAGCCAAGTAAAATGTCACTTAGTGTAAGACCATGCCAGGTGATAGGATCCAGAGAAAGACACAGCTGAGCTGCATGCAGGCTTACCCAGGGCATGACAGAGGGGTAGACTTAAAAAAAAAAAAATTAAATAACAGTTTTGGGCATCTGTATCACTTTGAACCCTTCCCTTTTATTCTGATTCCTCCCATGTTTCTCCTTTCCTTCACAAATCCATGACCTCTTATTATTGATACATATGTCACATATATGCATATATATGCATACATGTGGATATAAGCTCCAAGGTCCACTTGTCTTTGCTGATATGGACCTTTGCCCATGGCTGATCACTTTGGGTTGGTCTGTCTGTGTGGGAGCTGATTCCCCCCTCTCTCCACAGCCTTTGACCTCCAGAAACTTTTCCTATATGTGTAGGACCATGTGCACTTGCTTTTAATAAGTATCAAGAAGGAGACCATGGAGCGATATCATGGCTGGAGAGAGGCTGTGTTTAACTGACTCTGCTATGGCCAGTTCAGGACCACAGATAGGTTTCTCACTTCTAACCACCAGCTCATGTGTTAGAAGCTCTTCAGGCCAAGAAGCCCTACAGGGGGAGTATGGAAGGGGGAGCTAGGGCAGGAAATTGCTAATGCAGACACGTCTCTGAAAGTGTTTTTCACAGAAAATTCACGGGTTGAAAGGAAAGAGATGCTTCTGTATTTCAACAAACTAGAAAAGCTTTAGGCTAATCTACAAATTGGTTTTGTGCTTAGGGAACTTCTAAGTCTTAAAGGTCTTCTTACAGATCTCATGAAATTCCAAGGGTGACGACTAGAGTGCAGTATTTTCTGAACTTTAGGCAGAGAATTTGCTGGCCTCACATTTTGTGTCCTGCTGCCCTATCATAGTAAGAAATGACCAATGTTCAAAAATTCATGGAATGGTGATTTTGAGAGTGAAACATTTAACTGAGACCATGGGAAGATTATATATTTATTTGAAAAGCAATATTGTAACATAAATCCAAGACCCAAAGAGTTATTTGTCAGGTCTCAAAGCCTGGACAAATGGCCGACTGAGGTGCCTATTTAACATATCAAAATGTATCTGGCCACTAGAGTCTCCCAGCATCCCTCAGTTCCTACCTGTTACAGGGAATGTCTGGTATATCCGCTGCCCCAAACTTTTCCAGCCCAGAGCCTGGGCTGCCCTTTTCACAGACAGCAGGAAGCAGTCCAAAGAGCAAGTTACTCTCACTGTGACCTCACCAGTCACCTCTTCCTATATCCTTACTTTTTATGACAGACAAAACTGCCATCACTAAGGGCCAGTGCAACACATTTCCACCGTCACTGTATTTTCCCTGTGCACATATCCACGGTCCCATCAGTCCAGCCATCATGGCCTGGCCAGCTGCTGTCTCCATCCATGGTCAGAGGCAGCCTTCTTGTGTCTCCCCCTCCCTAATAAATCTCTTGTGAGAGTTCTGTTGTGTGGTGTGATTTGTGCAGTATTTATTGACTCTTGAATGTGGAGATACTATTCTTTGGCCACAAAGCCCTTTCATTGTCACCTGTGAGTAACCCTGTTCATATTACACTGCCCATATGCAGTTAAGGTGGGTAAGACTCCCTGTAATCCCTCTTAGGGTGGCTGTGGTGCCACCAGCAGGTGATTCTGGCTTTTGTTTTGAAAAAAGTTTTATCCCCAGTGGAATTTAGATGTGTTGCCAAGGAGATTGAAGATGCTGCAAGGGAGAGAGACAGCCACTGTCTTAGGTGTGTTAAGGAGAGAGTGAAGCTCCTCTCTTCTCCCAGACTAGGGGATCTTTGGGAGCCTGGAGGAAGGAACACCAGATCTACTCTCTTGCAGGGCAACTGGGAGGAACCGAGGAACACGCCTAGATGGCATGACAAGAGAGAATCGATTAGTTATTATTTGCTGCATAACAAATGGCCAGCGAAGTGTCAGCATGCCATATGAACACCCCAGGAAAGCTCACAGCAGAGAAAAGGCAACAGCAGAGACATGTCCAGATTGAGTGAGATGAAATGGCAACTGTACATTGAGTTTAATGAACCCAGCAAACATTTGTTTGAACGAACGAGAGAGAGCAGAAAAGGACTGCATTTGCACAAAATCAGGCTACGGATGAGAAGCTTGGAAAAGAGCTTGAACCGTCAGGCAGGCGTGTATTTTATTCCAATTTCTATGCATCAAGAGTCTGATTTTGATGTAGCAATCTTTTGACTTTGTATTTATCACAAGGCTACAGTTAGGGCTGGCTGATGCCACCTCAGGACTCAAGGAGAGATGGTTTTTTTTGCCCTGACTCACTCTCAAAGATTCTGAGAGGACTGCAGTTCCTGCAGGCTGCTGAGCTGAAGACCTGAGTTCTCCACTGAGCCACCCTAAGGATCTTACTAGATGTTTTCTGCTTAAATATGGCTTAAATATGGTAGCCTGATTTATCAGTCCACATGGGTAAAAGACAGAGAGAATAAATTAGCAAGGCAGGAACCAGTCTTATGTAAGCTAATCTTGGGGGTGACATTCCATTTCTTTTGGCATTTTCTAAGAGGAAGTCATTAAGTTCAGTCTGTTCTCCTGGGGGAGTACTGTACCAGGCAGTGGGCCCCACTGGGGGCCATGTCAGAAATGAACACAAAAGACCACAGCCATTCTCTTAAGAGTGTTCTGTGGTTTTGAAATCTATATACACAGGGAGAGAACTGAAGCTAACTTAGGGTCAGGGGCACTGGGAAGATGGCCAGCAGTCTATGTGGCTAGCCCACCCATGGTAGAAGGGGTCTACCTTAAACTTGGCACTCTGTCAAATACTAATAATCACGTTATAGTCCCAAGAAAGGAAATGCTCCAGGATTGAATGAGTTGCAGGCAAGGCACACTTTTAAGTAGGTGCTGGGTTTTTGCTGTCTTCATAAAGATGTACTGATTTTCATGTATGTAAATTTACACTGCCTTATCTTCTTCTTCCTGGAAAAATGTTACACAGCTAACCATTGAATACAGTGGAGTAGAGGGGATATGAGTAAGAATATATATGTTCAACCCAAGTCACTGAGAGACAAATCACAGACATTGCTAAACAGCTCAAAGCTGGCTCTGAGATTAAATTCAGTGACACTCAAGGAGAGAAAGCCACTTGTCAAATAGTAAATGAACATCAAGTTTGGAAATGCTGAAGAGAAAGGAACAAAATTGAATAGACTCAGAAGACTTCAAGTAGAATATGCAGAAAAAAATCCTAGCTCCAAAGTCCCAGCTTATTCATTCAGATACAAGCCTAACCTGACTGTGGACCGCACGTTCACATACCCACTATCCAACAGACCTGTGTTGTGCTATGTGATAGATGCTTCAGCTGTCACTGTGGTCATAAGGAGCTAGCCTAGCAGCCTGTCAAAAGTGGTGTTACACACTAGTGGTCCAGCTCCTTAGGAAAGTGGGCCACCTTGAGTCTAGGGGTTCAAGTTCAGCCGGGTCAGCATAGCAAGGCTCTGTTTCAGAGCACCCATGGGACTGAATCTGGCTCACTGCAGTGATCTTATGAATAAAGTTTGATCAGAATGCAGCTATACTAATTAATTTATTGATTGAATAAATATATTTCTTTACAACAGAACCAGGGTTGAGTAGCTGTCAGGCCCAGAAGTGTTTATGGTTTAGTCCTTCTCAGAAAAATGTTTGCTGACCTCTGGGTTAACTAGACTGGCTCTATTCTCATGAGACTTATAATCTAACAGTAAAAAAAATGCATATTATGTTCATAAACCATTAGAAACTGTGGTTAGCATTCTGGAGAAGTATGAAATATAATCAAGTATGTAGTGTGGGAGACTTAGTTTTTTGAATGAGTCTTACTTTGTTTCCTAAGACTGTCCCTGAACTTATGATCTTCTTTCCTCAACTTTTCAAATGCAGATTATAGGTATAGACCACCATGGTTGGCTTGTTTTGAGGTGAGGTTTTGATGTGTTGGCCATGATGGTCTTGAATTCGTGGACTCTGGTGGCCCTTCTTCCTTACCTTCCTAAGGAAGTGGGACCACTGACTTGCAGCATCAGGCAAGTTTTGATAGGAGTATTGAGGATATATCCTGGAGATTATGGATGCTTTAGAGAGCCATTGGATGAAAAGGGGTATTCCTGCAAAGAACGGTGGTAGAGATTCCACACAGAGGGAAGAGAATACATCAGAACCCTCACTGGTAAAGAGTTTGTCCCTTGGAGGAACCAAGGTACCAGCGTGAGACTTGGAGAATGAGATGGAATTAATTGGAGAGCTGATGTTAAGAGTCTCTCTGCATGGTCAGGAATCTAGATTTTGTTTGGCTTATGCTGTGTAGGTATCAAGGGGGTTATGATCAGTTTTGTTAACCTCAAAGCTTATTATATCCTATTCAATGAGTTGATGGAAGATATCAGAGATTGTTGATGGGTTTGGGGGGCCAGCTTCCCACACTTCCCTGTCCTAGTAAAACTACTTTTATAAAACTGTGTTTGTTTCTCTTAGTTTCTCTCTTAACCAAATAAATGAGACTCTTTTATATTTTTTTATAAAGCTTCACAACACGATCTTGAGCAGATTAAGTCTGTTCTTAACCATCTATGTTATCCTGACTCCATCTTTGGCCAAATTCCCAAGTTATTTGCTTTTTAGTTCTTTCTTTACTCTAGCTGAATCTTCTTCATCTCTCCTGCACCTCTGGCTGCAGCTGAATCCCCTACTTCCTCATCTAACTCTCCCTCCCTGGCTGGCAGGAAGTCCAGCCCTATTCTCTCCCCTGCTCATTGATTGGCTGTAAGCTGCTTTATAAGAGGACATTTGGGGAGCAGAGTTCATACAACACTGAGATGGAAGATTCTCAGAACAAGGCTTTCAACCAGATGTGGGGGATACAAAAACCAGCATTTGAATTACACACTAACCCCACACCAGCCCTGTCCTGATGAATACGTTCAGGAACACAGACTAGCATAGACTGTGGCTGGAGGTGGAATGGTTTACACACTGGTGGGTTTGGCATGTTAGGATTAACCACCAAAGCAAGAAGGCCAGGGAGCTGCTGGAGAGGTGGGGGGGAGGGCAGCCTGGGCCTGGGAATACTTTAGTCAGGCGCATCTTCTAGTGGACAAGTCATATTTCTTGGGTGTTATGGCCCATGGTGAGGCTTGATCCCAGAGATGTTTCAAGGAAACGTGCACAGCTGGCTTTCATAGGGAATAGAGAGGTGTTGGTCTTTAAAAGGAGCATCCCAGAACTCCGTTCATGTCTAAGTGAGCTAGCAGCCACAGAAGATTCATTTTCCAGATGAGTGCTCTTTCTCTAACTCCTAAGCACAGGTCTACTGCAGTCTTCTGTTTGGGCACTGAAAATGTCCCCGACTTTGTACTTGTGGCTGGAAGTGTCCCTGCTCAAAATAGCTAAGCAGACCGGCCCTATGAGAGTTCCTTCTTGACACCATGTGTGGAGTTAACTCACATTTTCTGGGTTGTGCCTAAAGTCTTGTCTCAGAAAAAAATGTTACCATTGAGCTCTGAGTTTGAAAATTCTGGCCAGCACCTCTCTCTGTAGTGTAATGATCCTTCAAGGAACCTACCAGTTGCTTTTAAAGCTGGTATTAAAATCATATAAAATAATTTTGCCGCTTAAAAAATTGTTTCCCCTGAACAAGATGAAAAAGCAGAAAGAGGCAAACTGCTTAGCACAAAATGTTATGGGTGGATACTGCTGTTGTTTCTGATGGTTTCAAAGTGTACAATTAAAAAACTGAAGGCTCAAGTCAACTTCATATAAGTTTCCAAGGATTCTCATGTATACTGAAAAATATAAACAATAGTGCAGAAAAGCCCTTTAGTTACAAACACGAACAATATAAGCAAGCACTCAGATGTGTTTGTTGGGGCTGGGCTCCCCACAATCTGTTGGTTTCTGCACTGTGTTCTGCTATAGCTTTCTGTGATGTCTTCCATTTTCTGTAAAGAGAAGGTCTTTAAAAACTATTTCTTTTATTTTTCGAGTTTATAAAACAATTATATAATACTCCCCTTCCCTTTCCTCCCTCTAAGTTCTCTGGAGCACCTCTTCTGGCTCTCTTTGAAATTTATGGCTAAGAGAGGCTTCTTTGGTGAGAGGTGATACCTACACTCATCTGTCGATAGAGGATAATATTTAGAATGTAATGAAGAATTATGCTGCTCTAGCACTGTTGTGATAGTAGATTCTTTTCTCTGGTCCATGACCTCATTAGCTCAAGGGAGCTGGCTAGATTTCCAGTATGAGGTATGATTTTCTTCCTGTTGAGCGGTGTACATGTTTCTTATTTTAAAAATTATGTGTATATGTGTATATAGATATGTGCATGTAAGTGCAGTTGTTTCCAGAGGCCAGAACAAGGGTATTGGATGCCCTGAAACTGTAGCTACAGGTGGTTTGTGAGCTACCATGTGGGTTCTGGGAATCAAACTCGGGTTCTCTAAAAGAGCAGCGGGCTCAGCTATCTCTCCAGGTCCTCAACCTAAGGACATTGTGTGGTTCCCATAATAGGGTCTACCACCAATTCAGGAGTTTGGACTGGAAGTTTCCTCTTTGTTCTCCATATCAGCCTGTTGCAGATCTCAGGCTCTCGACTTTCTCTCACCCGAATTTTTGCTTTTACTGGTTGAGAGCCTAGTCTTTAAGCCTCTGGGTTTTGAACCCTAAGACATATTCCAAATTGACAATATAGTTTGTAAACTCCCGTCCTGTGAAAAGACACAGGAAGAGTGACACTAAAATCAGAGTGACAAATCACAAGTTTTGCCCTACTTGTGTTACCAGAATCTAATTATTGTAGGAAATGGATATAAGTTGAAATAAAAAAGTTAAGAAGCTCATGGCAAGGCCTGAATTGTGTAAGAGCTCTGGATTTTCTGTAGAATTAAGAGGTGGGAAACTGATGTGGATAATGAAACTTCATTTAAAAAATGTGGGTGGGACCTAGAGAGGTGGCTCAGTGATTGAGAGCCCTGTCTGCGCTTTCAGAGGACCCAGGTTCAGTTCCCAGCCCCCACAATGTAGCTCACAGCTGTAACTCCAGTTCTAGGGGACCCAATTTCTTCTTCTGGCTTGTGCAGGCACTGCACACGCAGTACATAGACATATATACAGGCAAAGGTATATACTTCACATAGGAAAAAGCTCCATAAGATTGATCAACTTGTCATGTTTATATTACCTCAGAAACTCTGTACCCTCCTCCCTTCATCATAACCAGGCCTGGAGACTAAGGCCTGAAATCCTATCTAGTGGGGAGAGAGGCTGAGGCAAGAGGATGGCAAGTTCAAGGTTAGTCTCAGCTATTGAGTAAAACGCCAGCCTGGGCAACTTAGTGAGAACTTGTATTGAAATAAAGAGTAAACAGAGGCTAAGGACATGGCTGAGTAGCAGACTCCAGGTGAGCATGCTCAAAGCCCACATTTAACCCACAGTACAGCCCATCCTCAATACCACCACACAAACCATACCCAGCTAAATCAACTCTGAGCGACAGACCTCCTGTTAGTCATGACACCAGCCAGCAGGGGGCGCTCACTGGGAGCTAGGTGGAGACATGGGGACTGTTACCAGGACCCGTGGAGCCCCCAAGAACAGCGCTTCTAAGTGAACGTAGATCAGAGAAAAACGCTTGCATCCGAGGTCTCCTCATCCTCACAGCCTGCCCAAGGCCTGGAGCAACTGTCCAGGTTCAACACATGAAAATATCAGTCTTTTTTTTTTTTTTCTTTAAAGTGAACCCAGAAATTAGTTTTAATGTGAAAATTTCTCATTTAGACAGTCTACTAAGCTGTCCAACTTCCTTTTCTCTTTTTCAATTTTTCGAGATAGGGTTTCTTCATCCAACTTTTAAAAACAAGCAACAATACACTGATGTGCTGGGGCTAGTCTGGCGTAACCAGCCCACGACACCTGGCTCACACACAGCATCACCTGGATGATGAAGCACGTCATTCCGTGTTACCTTTTTGCCCCTAGTTAGGCTAGAGAGATGAGCTAGTTCTGCCAGGGATTGGAATATGGAAAAGAAAACTCCTGAATCCAGTGTGTACAGACGCTATGACTTCTCTCTCATCTCCCTACCTGTCTCTGACATGAGGCAGTCTTGGCCTGTTTTCCCTCAGCGGCTTCTGTATTTTAAATCTTCTGGTCCTAGTGCCACATCATTGCGCAGAGAGACTCAGGCTGAAACTTGCTGTCAGGCTGATTAGACACTAGAGAAACCCAGGACTGCTCTTGTCAACAGATGGACCACTTTCAGACCAGAAAGGCAAAGCCTTCATCCCTCATCAGAGCAAATGTCACCCTGCATTCTGCAGTTGAGCCGAATGCATGTAACAACTTTGGACAGAGCACATCTTAAGGCTGTCAGCGTCTCTGTGTGGCTGTTGGGGGCCTTAAAATGCTAAGGACAGTTAAAGAGTTTCTCCTTAAATCCATCAGGCAGTTTGAATGGTGATCAGAAGACTTGGCCGAGCAGAGAAACTTCAGATATTCATTCATCATTCACCAAATACGGATTGAGCACTTGCTATCTCTAGGGGACTATTAGGCACAGGGCATTTAGCATCGAACAAGACGAACTTGATCCCTGGCTTCAGGGAGAGCACATTGGAGCCTCAGGAGAGAGAAATAAATACACAATAAAAACATGATTGGCAGCTGGAGATGCTGCCTGAAGCACTAAAGCAAGTGATGTAGGCATGACGGAGAGCAGGGTCTCTTCCGTTTGAGACACTAGGTGAAAGTTTCTAAGGAGATGATGCTTGCTCTCATACCTGGATCATAAATACTTCTCAATTCTCCTGTACACTACATATTTATATATCTTTATATCTTAACTCCTACTGTGAACAAATCAGGATGTTAAAATGAAATAGCACACAGAAAAGCATAGGCAATGGCCATCTCCTGGTGCTGATGCTCACTTGTCCACTTAGGGTGTCGGCTGAGTGACTGCCATGGCCCTGGCACCATGCTAAGTTCTAGGAATGCAGAGATGAACAAACACATTCCAAAATATGGTCACAGCTGTGAAGTGTGTCCTGAGGGAAACAGTGTGCCTGGTGGATAAGGCTAGCAGCAGGCCAAGTTAGCTGAGGTTGAGAAGTCACAGGGATTTGGCCATACATATATTCGGATGTGACGTTGGAAATGTTTTGTGGGTGCCCTGGGTCTACAAAGGAACCATATTTGGAGACAGAGAAAAGTACTGGCTGAGAAAGCAGAACTTGGGAAATGAAAATGCTGGGCATGGTGGGGCACACTTGTAATCCCACCACCAGGGAGGTAGAAGCCCATGATGCCTAGAGCTCGCCAACCAGCCAGCATAGCCTCTTCAGTGGAACTCAGATCAGTGAGCAACCATGTCTGCAAGACAACAGCAAAAATAAGGTGGACGTCACCTGAGAAACAATACCCATGTCTGGCACACACATACACACACACACACACACACACACACACACACACACACACACACACACACGACAGAGACAGGAAGACTCAAAGAGACATAGAGAGAGACAGAGGGACTGAAAGGGACAGAGAGAGAGAGAGAGAGAGAGAGAGAGAGAGAGAGAGAGAGAGAGAGAGACAGAGAGAGAGAGAGACAGAGACAGAGACAGAGAGAGACAGAGAGAGAGAGAGAGACAGAGGTAGGGGAAACCAACAGATAACAGGGAAGACTTAGACAAAGCAGATCAAGCAAGTCCTGGGAATATGGAAAATTGCATTTGGGTTTTATGTGACGAGATCTGGGCAACTAGTGAGGGAATTTCAGCCGAGTGGAAACATTACTTGAGGTGCACATTTTTAAAAACATCACCGTTGGTTGTAAGGTGAAGGATGGACTCTTGCGGAAAGAGTGGAATCAGCAGGAAGTGTTGGGTGCTTGCTCATGTGTCCTGCTGAGGGGAGATGCAGGCTGGAGCCTGGACTGAGAACTCCGGTGTAAGGGCCTGCAGTTGATCTCATAAGGCTGCAGGGGCATCATTCGTCGGCATGACAGGCCAATGACAGTCTGGACTCCAATCATCAGTGCACCCTGCATCTTAGAACAGCAGGAGCAGCAGCAGGAGATATAGTGAGTGTGGGATCTGCACCTCGGTTATATTGGGAAAAGAGAAAAGGCAAAAGAGGCTCTTTAAACATTTTTTTGTAGGTTAAAACAATTCTTTGATAATTTCACTCATGCATATAATAGATTTCGTTGGTTATGCTCACAATTAATTCCCCCTCTCCTCCTGCTGAAAGCCTTTCTATTTCCCACAGGCTCCTCCCTGCTTTGATGGCTTTTTGTTTTTGTGTGATCCCATGTGGTTAATCAGACCCCTCGCAGAAACATGAGCAGTGGAGAATGGACCAATGGCTGCACAACTGCAGAAGGTGACACTGAGCGGGGAACGTTTAAGAACAGTGCTAGGATACTAATCCGTGTGATGTCAGGGGTGTTGATGGCATTTTCATAAATGAAGACAGACTGACTATGAAACACTTGGGGGTAGAAAGAGCGAGGCATTTGTCTTGGCTTATTAAGCATGAGAAGCTCAGAAGTGTCCATGGAAGAGATCAGTCAGATGGCAGGATATCAAAGTCAGGGCTTCGGTGTGGACTGTTAGGGCCAAAAGCAAAACTTGGGGTTACGGGGCTAAAGATGACTCCTAAAGCCACCACGGTGTAGAGAAAAACAATGGAGGGCGAGTGTGTGGCTTCCGTGGAGGGACTCGGTGGGCAGCGGTGTGAAGGGCAGGAGGTGACTGAGAAGGTGATGGGGAGTTGCCATGTGCTGGGAGCCAGTCAGGGGAGCACAGCGTCCCAGAAGGAGCATGGGCGGCGCATGCCCTGAGGACTAGTTTTAGTCAGAACCGAAACGCATGCATGTGCACCACTGTTGCTAGCGATAAAGTTGCATCTACGCATTTTTCTATGTGTGAGGAGGGCTGAGCAGATTTCTCTCCACAAGGCGCCCAGTTGTCTCTGTGAGCAGAGGTGGGTGTCAGAGAGATATGATTCAGGAACATGTGGGACCTAAGACTCCAATTTAACTCTGAAGTGAAATCTGTCCAGGCCTAAGTCTGCCTCTTGTAGGACAGTGGTTCTCACTGGGGCAAATTTATCCCCTGGGGGGGGGGTATTTGGCAATGTCTGGAGACATTTTCAGTTGTCACAACTGAGTGACAGGGGGTGGGCGGGGGTGCTACTGGTGTCTCGTGGGCAGAAGCTGGGAACGATGCTAAACACCCTACCATGCACAAGACGGGCCCCCTTAGCAAACATTATCCTGCTCCAAATGCCAACAGCACTGAGATGAGAAACCCTGATAGAGGGGTGCAGAGTTATGTTGCTTATCAGGACTTTATTGTTCTCCGACTGAAGAGCCTCCTTGTAAGCCAATAAAATAATATAAAAAAAAAAACCCAAAAATGTACTAACATCTACCTAGAGAAAGGTTGTAGTCCCAGGGTATCAGGGTTTTGTGGGTACTTTTGGCTTGTTTAGGATTTTGGTGGGGTGACAGTGTTGAAGTAACGTTGTGTCAGGAGATTTTGTTTACTACAGTTCATCCTTTACCTAGTGCCCGTGCATGGGGCTCTCAGTCTGTCTGTTAAATCAGGGCCTCAGGAGGTTAGGACATAGCTAGCTTCAGTGATTGACAATGGCAGAAAGGCGACCATGTTTGCTGAGGAAGATGGCATCACTTCTCAGACTTGGCCCAGTGAGACAATTAGGGCAAAATAGAATTGTAAACATCAGACATGATTTGTATGCAGTTCATAAAACTGGGAATTTAACACACAGGGGCTCAAACGAAGAACAGGTTGATTCTTCCTCAGTGGATGTCAAGAAAGATAGAGGATGTGCAGGAGACGCGTGGCAAAGTAGAGATGCTCCTGGGAACCTGGGATTAGCATATATTTTTGCCAAAATATTACAAAAAGGCTGCTGTGTGGCCAAACATAGTGTCTGTTTTCTAGGAAGGAAGAAAGGAGGAAGAACAAATAGTGATGAGGCCATTCTATTTTGCCAGACAACCAAAGTCTTTCCAGAAGCGTTGCGGGACGCCTCCTACTAAAGTCTCTTTAGTTGGAACCAGGCCATATGCTTAATTGTGAGGTAACGGAGTCTGGTAAAGAGAATGTCAGGCACCTTACAAAACAATCTAGATTGTGGCTGCCAAGGAAGGGACGATGGAAAAGCCTTGTTAACAGCTACCAGATTGCCACATGTCCCTGATGTCACAATCTGAGGGAGCAAGAGCCATGTTATAGATCCGAATTTGCCTGATGTTTCTGTGAGTTTAGGCCAGTGAGGGTTCCCAGGCTTTGCTCTGTCTTGCTGGAGTGTGCAGTGTGGGCTTTTGCTAAAACAGCACCTGCTTACCACTTCTTGGGGACTGGACTTTTGTCCCTATCATGGTCACATAGCGAGAGACAGCATGTGCTTAAGAGTCTCAAGGACTTGGTGCCAAGTGGGACAAAATTAGTATGGCCTTGTCTGTGTATCTCTGGCTTTTGTCACTATGAGATCTGTTCTCACCCAAGGCGTGCTTGGGTGTCAAGCTGAGCTAACATGGACCAATGCCGGACCCTGAGGGAGCTCCCTAGCCCTGGACCACAGCTTAACAAGTGGTTAGCACACAGTCAGTCCTCTGCAAGTGATCCCCGTGCTCAGTGTTTAATGGTCACTATTGATGAGAAGGGCAGTTGGATACCCTGAGAGCTGGAAATCCATGCAGGTAAAGATAGGAGACTTGCTCCATACAGTGGCAATTTTATTTGTAGGAGGAAAGAACTCTGTTTGAAAAATATTTTAGGACTCTTTTCCTAGGAGTGCAGGGGAAGCTTTGTGACCTAGAATGCTGAGCATGAGAGTGACATGGAGTTTATTTCTTTAAAATGTCACTCCAAAGTATTCAGAATAAGCAGTAGGAAGAAAGGGGAACTGAGGAGATGGAGGAGGCTCTGTGCCCATATGAGGACTGAGGTGACCTTTAGGCCCAGGGCCTATGGTTCACTTCTGGGATGTGACTGCAGATGATCCGATGGAAGACACATTCTGAAGGATCATCCAGTGTATTATATGTGGACTTGACAGGACAGGAACGAGAGTAACAGGAACAGTGCAATTGCCACTGACTTCGAAGGAGACAACTGCTCAACTGCTCAAGAAAGAGTCAGGTGTACGTGATGGAGGCACTAGTTCTCACCCATGCTAAACTGAAGGCGCTCACAAACACTCACTAGGTAAGTAGACACTCTAGTATGAAGTTTAGGATTGAGGGTGTGAGGAGAGTCACATCCTTAGGTCCTTTTTGTACAGATGGTGTTTAAATCTATGGTACTAGATGCAAGCCAGGGCACAATAAAGAAACCACCCAGGTGGCTGCTTTACAATGAGGAGAGAGAGAGAGACAGAGAGAGGGGGGAGGGAGAGACAGACAGACAGACAGACAGACAGACACAGACAGAGAGAGACAGAGGGATACAGAGACAGAACAGAGACAGAGACAGAGACAGAAAGAGACAGAGACAGAAAGAGACAGAGACAGAGACAGAGGGATACAGAGACAGAACAGAGACAGAGACAGAAAGAGACAGAGACAGAAAGAGACAGAGACAGAGACAGAGAGGGACAGAGAGAGGACATCCAGAGGCATCTAGAAGAGTCCAGAGTAGAGAGAAAAAGAAGCAGACAGATATGGCCAGGGTTATCTCTTTGGAGCAGAGGGGAAAGCAGGAGAATAAGAAGAAAAGGAACAGCTGGGAGCAGCAGGGCAAGGGGGAACCTTGCCATTGTACAGACAGTGAGCCTCTGGGACAGCCTTGGGGCTGGCATGGTGCAGAAGGAGTCGGGGAGGTGAGAAGGATCAGGATGGTAGTGTTGGCTTTTGAAACATAAAACAAGTAAATATAAGCAGGGACTGTGGGCGCCTGGAGGCCAGCATGGGCGTTGATATACAGCCACAGGTATGTATTTGTGGAGTGCTGTGTATCTCTTCTGCCAGAGGCAAGGGAAGCGACTCCCTTTGGTTCATGGGAACCCATTTCACAAGTTGCTGAGGAAGCTGGCTTTTATCCAACCACCATAAGTTCATCTATAGTCTAGCCTGAGCTGAGGCAAGACTCATTTCTGGAAATATGCCCTTCCTGAGGCCTAACTCTAGAGATCATTATGAGAATCAATATAAAAGGAAAGAGGATCGATCCACAGACAGGATCCTGCCATTATGAGAAGGAAAAAACAACAACAACAACAACAAAAAACCAAAAAAAAAACAGTGGGGAAGACAGGCCAGAAACAGTGATATTCAGGATCAAACTTCGGGAATATTCAGGAAGCAGAGCTTGATAAGTGCTGCCAAATGGTCTTAAATACCCGAGGATGCCTAGAAGGGTGAGAGGCAGCGTGGCCGAGTCTCCGGGGATAACAATGAGAGTCAGCGTTGATGAGTCACCAGCAGCTCCAACAGCAGCATTCCCATAGGTGAGTGGATGACAGCAGCCTCTTTGCAAAACTGAGTTCTAGTGGCTTCTTTGTGGTCTGAGAGAGACCATAAGGTTTGGTTCCTATCCAAAGGGGCTTGAATGTCAACAGATGGTGACAACATTTTAGCAAGTAGAATGTCAGTCCAGGTTTGCAGTATGGAGTGGTCTCACTGACTGATATGGTACAGGGAACTCAGTGTTGTGGACTGTCGAGTGGTGAGGTCCAGAGCCAGCCTAGTGGCAGGAGAGCGAGAGCGAGAGCATCCATTCATTAGAAGGACATTAAGGAGATAGCTCCTAGCCTTCCTCCTGTTGTTCAGGAACCCGAGCTAAGGAATCCAGAGAACTGGAATATGGGCAAGAGGCAGGTTGGCTCAAAGTCTGCCTCTGATAACTGGCAGATTCTGCGGCCATGGTGTCCCTTAATGCCTCCGTCCCTCAATTTTTGCACTCCAAAAACAAGACTAATAACTGTAGCTGCTTTACAAGGCTGTTAGAAGATTCAGCGAGACCATGGCTTTCAAATGTTTACCACGAGCATGGTGCCTGGGAAGTGCCCAGAAGCACAGAGAGACTTCTAGAAAGCTGTAGATGCACTCTTCTTAGGAAGCATTCCCTTCTTGGGAGTAGATACCCCTCTTCACAAAGGCCAGCCTACCCTATTAACCATCTGCAAAAACTCGCTGCTCAGTTAATATTTCTGCCAAGTACACGACATGACTCTTGTTTAATATGAGGTGTCATATGTATGTTATCAGTTGGTGTCATCAGTGAGCCAAGTATCAGAAACCACTTTGATTAAAAGGATTCATTCAGAAGGAGGTGGCTGCTATCGGCTATTTTTGTGATTGACAGCCAGTGACACACTTATAGAGACACATTTTATATGCAAATTGATATGTAGAGATCATGCTTTCAATTTGCCCGCGCTGACTGGCCACTTTGGTACACAATTACCCAATTAGTGGGAGTCATTTCCTAAGGTGGGGCAAACATAACTGAGCCCTGGGGTGGATGGCTATGTTCGCAGTTTGCTTTCTTCTAGGGAAGGTGGCACTTCTGAGCTTCATGTCAAAAACACCTGACTGTCGGGATCTGTTCCTCAGTGGGTGGTGTTTGAGGCAGGGCTAGCAGCTAGGTGCTATTAGCTCTGGTATCGAAATGAGACAATAGTTATTTCAGGGAAAGTGCTTGATGAGAGCCACCAGGCCACCTGGAACTTTCGCAGATGCTAATGTCACTGTCCACTTTGGGAGTCACCATGCCCAAACAGGTAAATTACTCCTTTCACCTGCCTGTGTTTCTTCCTGTGAGGGAAGCTGTTTCTCCACCTGGCTTGTCCATGTGCGTCACTTCAGTGTTTCTGGTGTCCAGCTAGATGTATGAAATCTTCTAGGTCTGTCTAGCCAAACACATGAAGCAGCATCAATAACACATTCCATTGGTGGGGTCCTCACTTGATGTTGCACTTGGATGTCTGGATCCAGTCCAATTTTAATCCTATGGGAAACAATGGCACACTCTTGTGGAGCTGCTGTATCAAAACCCACTGCCCTCTCATCCCCTTCATCCCCTCCCCTCCATCCCCTCCTCTCCATCCCCTTCTCTTTTCATCCCCCTTTTCTTTTCTTTTCTCTCTCCTTCCTGCTTCCCCTTTCTTCCTTTCTTTCCTCTTCTATTCCCTTCCTTCCTCCTTCTTTTCAATTTTCTTACATTCTTGGTCCCCTTCCTTCCTTCCTTCCTTCCTTCCTTCCTTCCTTCCTTCCTTCCTTCCTTTCTCTTTTACTGAAAGGAATTGGGTCAAATATTTAAACGTGCACAGATGCTGCAGAAGGAAAGCCACACGAATGGTTGACGAACATGGAGAAAACTCAAGCATCCTCAGCTATCAGATGACAATAGCAGTAGTGTGAGATGCCACAGTGCCTTCTAGAATGCTAGTGACCTTATCTAGTGAGAATGTGGGGGCCACCAAAACCCTTTTAAACTGATAGCACTGAAAGGAAGTAACAGAATTTTAAAAGATAGCTTGTTGATTTCTTCAAAAGTTAATGGTGTAACTGGCCCATGGCCCAACAATGGTCCCCACAGATGTATTCAGGAATCTTCGTAGAAGTTTTAGTCATAACAGTCACAAACTATAACAACTCAAATGTCTACCAATGTGTAAAAAAATAGGTGACTGTGACATGTCTATCCAAAGGAATACTACACAGCAAAAAACCAAAATCACCTCTCCATACAGTAGCAGCAGCAGCAGTGGCAGCAACAACAACAAATTGACTGATTTTATTTCTGTGATGTTCTGGAACAGGCTAGTGTCCTTGAAAACCCGCTACTGAGCTGAGGCTTACAGAACATTAGGATCAGAATGCACAGGAGGATCTCATGCAATCAGCTCAGATTTTGAAAGCACTCATAAAGATAGCTGAAAATGAACACTATGGTCATACAGGTGGCCGAAAACAAATACATATCATTAACTATGTTCATAAAGATGGCCACAAATGGCCACATACCATTATCTATGCTCATAAAGATGACAGACAAAGAACACATGCTGTAAGCTGTGTGTAGACTTGTTAGGGATGGCAAAAAGTTCAAGATGTGGCTTATTTGCTAAAGTGCTTCCTAGCATGTATGAGGCCCTGGGTTTGAGTTTCAGTGCCATACAAGCCAAATGTAGTCCTAGTACTTTGGAGGTATAGGCAAGAAAATCAGAAATCCAGGGTCATCTTCAGCTACAGAGTGAGTTTGATACTGGCCTGGGCTGTGTGGAATCCTGTCTCAATGACAACAACAACAGTAATAGTAATAGAAATAAAAATAAAAATAAACAAACCAAGAAAACCAACCAAAGCCTGGTAAAGTGGCATCATAAGAGCCTTTCTATCAAGTGTTTTGATGTGTGTGCTAATCAAACTAATGCTAGCTGCTGTGGCTAATGCTCCCAAGTGCCTCAGAGGCTTGATTTATGAGAGAATCATTTCGTGTTCATCAATGAACACCCTTCTCAGAGGTCATCGAGGGACCCAGACTCCATCCATCTTGTACCTCTGTTTTCTTCTTAGGATTCAGAACCCTTTCTGTTTTGTTATCCAGAGGGGCGAAAGAGAGGAGACAAAGCACCTGTGCTTCTTACAGACTTTGCATCAAAGAAGTGTACAGCATTTCCACTCATGTTCAGTTGATAAGAATACTGGGGAGGGTATCGTCATGTGACCCCCACCTTGCTGTGAAGGATGCTGAGGTACAGGGTTCTTGGACAAATGGATGTTCCAGGAAATAAGTTCACATTCTGTAAAGGATAAAAACAGGTTTTTGGTGATGAGCTAGTCGTTTATGGAGCAGTTCACACTCTTTGTATAACCCATCCTTCTGGCCCGTCTCCCATAGAAATGGAGCTCATGGCACTGCGCTTTATTTGGGAGGCTTACATGCCCAGGAGAAATCCCGGCAACCGGAACAGAAATGCTGAGCTCTCCATCTAGGCAGGCTCACAGCAGGAGCTCTGAGATTCACCTATCGCAATGCAGAGGCAGGGCATCATCTGAAAGATGAGGAGAAGGGGCTGCCAGAGTAGAGCTCATAAAACAGATGTTCATCTGGTGGGTCACAGCAAAAAGAGAATTGAGCCTGCAGAAGAGAATACCCAGAAAAGTAGCCACCCTACCTTAATGAAAGCAGCCCCTGTTCTTGCAACCTGCTCTCCAGCAGGGAAGGCATGTTTCTTTTTTGAATTGTCTTCCGTTTTAAGCATGGACAATAGCTGATGTTCTTATGCTTCCAAACTAGGAGATCAGGGGCATTAATTCTTCCTCTGTAAGATGAGTATAATGCCACCACATTGTTGCTGCAGGTAAGATACGTTTCATGAAATGCTCAGCCCTACCACCATTATCATTAAATCCCACTCAGGATAAATGAGGCTCATTTCAGCCACACTCATTTGTTCTTGTTAGGGAGCCACCACAGGGTATGAAATATTAAATGACAAGGGTTAATTCTGTTTTCACGAAGAGCTCCTGTCTAATTTCCCATAAGGCAGCACATCAGGTCAATATGTCAGGTCTGGAATAACAGACTAGCTGGATTTTTACAGGAAGGTTCTGTTCTGTGACTGTGGTGATGGATCTGTACTCTGCAATGAGAAAGCAAAGCTGACTCCCACTGCCATAGTGAGGGATTGGGAGCAAGATGATCCCCGGGCTGTGCAGCTCTGGCCTTGAGATTCCACCTCTAGTGATCAATGCCTACTCAGATTCAGCTGGCACTCGTGTCACAAGTGGGGACTTCTGGCTCTCTGTAAGTAAATGCTAGTCTCTCACCCATAATACCCCATGTTTCTTCTCCGGTATTTGTTTGGCGTCTTAAATTACATTGATACTTTATAACTATGTTAAATGGCCATATTGGAGCTGTGTTCACTCATTACAGTGAGGTACACAAGGCTTTAGTAATGGATGGAAACACTCCACTTAAAGATCTCCTTATAAATCAGCTAAACATGGGGAAAAATAATCATTGTTTATTTATGAGGTCTGGGAAAGAAATTATACAGAGCAGACCTTACATAGCTTCCTGTTCTAAAAACATTATGAAACATTGATTATGTGTTTGCCATCAACTTTATGCTCCTGTTGCCTCTGTGTTTCTGATATAACATCAATCCTTACTAAGAATAATCCTCCTGAAACTGGCCTCGAATCGGATAGGAAGCTGCAGAGCAAGGGAGTGAAGTTTGCTTGGGCAGAAATTGGATATTCTTTTTCTTTGTAGAAAGCAACCAGGAAGAGTCTTTAGAATGTACTGTCCTCCTGGGAGTGTTTCACACTGCCCAGGGTCTACTGAGAACCTACCAGGTCGATTCCCAGTATCAGCAGAAAAAACTAGGTACAGCTTTTGGGAGGTGGGGCCAGGCAGATCTGTGGGACTTGCTACCTCAACAGCGTAGGCTGACTGGTGAGGCCCAGATCCCAACGAGAGACACCTGTCCCCCAAAACAAGGTAGGTGGCTCCTGAGAAATGAGAGCTAAAGTGGATCTTTGGAACATGTATAGATGTGCACCTGACCCATGTGTGTCTACCTCTCACCCTCAGAAATATGCATATACTTCTACAAGTTTAAAAATCCAGCACTATGGGCATAAACATTTTGAGATTTCTAGAGAGAAATAGGCACAAAGACGCCAGCAAAGGGTAAGCACAGTCCCACTGCACGGCTTCCTAAGAGTTTGCTGAGACTGGTGGTTGTAGAGTTTGCTGGTGATATGGGTTGAATTAAATATGTATTCCTATATAAAACTTGATTGAGTCATGCACTAAGTTTTAGATTTCAAATTCTTAGCATGTGCTATAAAAAGAACAGGGTCCAGATGACCTAGTCCCTGCTTTGCAGAACTTGCCTTCTTGGAGCAGGCAGGGTAAGACTGACTTTATTCTCTCATAGTTACAGATCAGCTACTGTCTTAGAGCATGAGAATTTCAAGCAAAAGCATGGAGAACTGAAACAGCATTGTTTGAAATCGTAGTTACTCTTTCTTGATACTCGAACTAAGATAGACACGCAAATGAGAATGATAACCAGATCACATTTAAAAACTGCTCACAGGGATGGAAAGGCGGACTAGTGGTTAGAGTGCTGGCTGCTCCTGCAGAGGACTGGGGTTTAGTTCCCAGCACCTACATGGCAGATCAAAATGGTAACTCCAGTTCTAAGGGATTGGATGCTCTCTTCTGGCTTTCTTGGGAACTGCATACATGTGGTACACATAAATTCATCTGGATGAACAACTCACATACATAAAATAAAAAGAAATTAATTTAATCTACTCAGCAAGGCAGTGGTGGTACACATGTCTGTGAGTTCAAGACTAGCCTGATTGACAGAGAGAGTTCCAGGATAGCCACAGCTATACAGAGAATCCCTGTCTCAAAAGAAAAATAAAAACCAACCAACACAACCAACCAACCAACCAACCCCCTTAAATCTATTCAGTGAGGCAGGTAGGATTGCTCAAAGTATGAATATGTTTGCTGTTAAGCCTGAAGACTTGAGTTTGGTTCCACATGGTCAAAGGAGAGTACAAACTCCTTCAAGGTGTCTCTGACCTCAGCATGCATGCATATGGACACACACAATAAATAATTTAAAAACATTAAAAAGTTATAAACAAATCTTAACTCCAACAAACAAAATAGTATCACCAACTTATTGGATGCTTACTATGGGAACTGTGCTCAGTACTATGCTGGTCCATTTTGTTATCTTGACACAAACTGTAGTCAGTTGAGAAGAGATAATTTGATCCTAAGTATTGCTTCCACATGGCTGGCCTATTGGCATATTTGTGGGGTATTTTCTTGCTTGTTAATTGATGTAGGAGGGTCTAGCCCACTGTGGGTGGTGCCATCCCTAGGCAGGTGGTGTTGGGCTGTATAAAAAAGACAGCTGGACAAACCAAGGAGGAGAAGCTAGTGAGGCATATTCTACTGTGGTCTCTGCTTCAGTTACTGTCTTCATGTCCCTGCCTTTGCTTCCCCAAAGATGGACTGTTCCTCGGAAGTGTAAGCCTTTCCTCTCCAAGTCGCTTTTGCTTGGTATTTTATAATAGCAATGAAAAGCAAACTAAGACATAGCTTTAAAAATTTTTTCCTAAGTTATGAGGTCACGAGCATTTGTAGGACAGGTTTTCTGAACCTTTATGCTGCTGCTGAGAAAATGAAGTTGTATAGGAGAAAAGTGGCTGGAAGGAAAAGAGTTTAGAGGTGCTGTAGGGTACAAAACCAACATTGCAATGTCAGCTGCACTTGTGCACATTAACAAGCTATCCAAAGAGGGAATCAGGAAGATGATCCCATGGCCATAGCATCCAAACAATAAAAACATTTGGAAACGTTTTAAATCAAGGATTCATATGACTACCACCAGCATCAACTATGAAATACAGCTAAAAGAAAACATACTCCTTGTTTGAGGCTTAGAATCAGTTATTATTTAAAGTGACCATGTCACCCAAGTGGTCTGCAGAATTAACGCAATCACTACCAAAATTCCAATTTTTTTTTTCAAAAACAAGAAGAAAAATTCTGAAATTTATATGGAAGCACAAGACACCTCTAATAACCAAAGCTATTTTGAACAAGTAAAACAAAGCTGGAGGAGCGATACTTCTTGATTCCAAAATTGATTACAGAACTACAGTAATCAAGATTGTAATGCTACTGGCATAAAACCAAATGTATATAGACCAACGGCCAGAATAGAGAGCCCAGAAATAAATACATGCAACCTAAGGTCAACTGACGTTCAACAAGAGTGCCAAGAATGCAGAGCAGGGAAAGAATAGATCCTCAATAGCCATGAAATTGAATATTCATACCAAGAAATATGGTGTTGAACATATATATCACATCATAAGTAAAACTCAACTAAAAATAGACAAAGCCTTACTGCAAGATCTGGAGTCATAACACTCCTAGAGATGTGCATAGGGGGATCTTGGCAACTATTTTATGGATGTGATGATGGAATCAAAGGCAAGAGAGGCAACAGTATATGAATGAAAGAAAGATTATGGTTAGCATAGTGAGAAGGTACCTATTTTGGGGGGTAGGAAAATATTTGCAAATATGTATCTGATAAAATTTTAATGTCAGAGAGATACAAAACATTTCAAAAAATAGAAAAATAACAAGCCAAGCCAACCAACCAATCAACCATAGCCACTTCCCACACAACGTAACTGAATATGTCCTTCTCTAAAGAAGCCATGCAGTGGTTATGAAGAATATGAAAAAGTACCTGATTATATCAGGGAGACACAAATTAAAACTATAATGGAAACTATTTTATTTCCTTTGGAAATGTTGTATTTAGAAGCCCAGAAGTTATCAAGTGTTGACAAGGTTATGAATAAAAATAACTATTTGAACCCTGATATTATAAGTTGGGGATAGCCAATATTCAAAATTAATATGGAAGTCTCTTAAAAAATTAAAAGCAGAGTTACTACACATGTGATCTACGAGTCCTACCTCTATAATACATTCAAAAGAATTTAAATAAGGATCTTAAAGAGTTAACTGCACTCACACTAATTGCAGCATTATCCACAACAGCCAAGATATTTAATCAGCATAAATGTCCATTGATAGATGAATGGATAAAGTAAATTTGATATATCTATACAGTGGATTCACCCTTTAAAAAGGATATGTTGCTTTTTTACAACAACTTGAATAAAGTTATAATATGCTTTTTATACAAGACAAGAAATTTGGATTTTATTCTATAGTCAGGCAGTTAAGGAATTTATAAATATATGAATGAATGAATGAGGGAAAGGATAAAAGCAGCTGCCTTTAAAGATCATCTGATTACAGTTGGGTAGATAGTTTAGAGGACATGAGATGAGAGGCATACAGGAATCAATGAGGGCCGGAAATACATGAAAAACACAAAGTAGGGTGTTATGGTAAATAAATTGATGTAAATAGAAGGACAAAATTGAACTGATTTCACTTGTGCAGCATATCTGAAGTGGTGGACTACACAGAAGAAGAGAGTAGAATGGTGTCTATCAGGGAATGACTCTGGGAAAGGAAGCGGAAGGGGTAGTAATGGAAATATATACAATTTTGTTTACTCAAAGAAATAAGTTTTAAAGGACATGCTGTACAGAAAAGTGCCTATAGGATAGCGTTCCACTGTTTACAAAGTAACAAACAGTATAGGAAGCAACTATTGGAGAGTGTGGATATGTCCTTTACATAGATTACAATGACAGTCTCATGGGTTTATAATGATTTCAAAGTCCAGCAGGATGAATTCATTAAATAGGTATAGATTTCTTGCAGATCAATAACCCTCCAACAAAGTAGTTTTAAAAAATTAGAGGTGAAAAACATTTCAGACAGCAAAACATTTAGAACAACAGCCTGTTCTAATGCAGAGAACAGCACGCGTCTCAGTAGCTCCACAGCACACACTCTCCAGATAAAGCTCATGGGTAAGGAGAAAAACTGATGCAAAGTGAAATAATGATATGATTTTTATACAAGGATGAAAAACTTGGGTTTTTAATCCCGTAGAGACTCAGGCAGTTAAGAAATATATAAAGAAAAAGACAGGATGAAACTGGCATTTTATGAAGATAATTCTACCTGCAGTTGAAAAAATGGTTTAAAGAAAATACGATGAGAGCCACACAGGTATCAACAGGGACCTTATTTCATGGAGAAGACAAATTAGTGTGGACAAGAATTTGAAACACAGATGAAGTAGAACTGATAATGTTATAACTGAAAAAGTAAAAACAACTCCCATCAGCTTGCAGATCAGAATTAGACCCCACTCCTGGTACCAATTTCAGCTGGAATCATGATATGATTCAGATACTGATATGCTTCATTTTTTTTTTTTACCTATGCCACCATGAAACCATTCATAGACCCCCTGGGAAGCCTTTGTTTCTGCCTTCCATTCTTCTGTGCCCCCGTGTTCAACCTCATTGCTTTTCTTTAAACGTAGTTGGATTTTCACTCATTTATAGTAGTGTGAGATTCCTGGTGATGCTTCAGAAGTGCACGTCTCAATGGAAGCTGCTTTTCACATGCAGCTCAAATTGCCAGTTCAAACCCAGACTCAGCAGTTTTATAGTTATATAACTTTGAGCAAGACCTCTCCCTCATACGCAACATAGAGATTAAGAGCATTCAATGCTCAGTTGCTTTAAGAATTAGATAAATATCTTTCGTGCAATTAAAGGTCAGTTGGTATTCTTTTAATTTTCTCAGCTTAAAAATAATCCCCTTTAAGCATTATGAATTAATATAAGAAGTCTTAAGTATTAGGTTTCTTTGTGACATTTCCAAATATGTTTTTTAAGATATTTCTTTTGCTACTCACCTTCTTAGTGGTGAGAATTAAGGCACAAGAATGAGGAGCAAGTGAAGAGCATGTGGTTTTGAAACCTAGTCAATGGCACTAGGGTTTAATGTTCTATAGCCAACACTGTCCTCATGATGTGGTGGCTCCTTTGTTCTACATGGCATTTCCCCCTTCACTGCAACTCATAGTAAGAATAAGTGCAGAATCTAATATTGTAGATAGTAGACACCTGTCGTATGTGTTTTCTTTAAGTCTTGGGTGGTATATTCTAGATAGGTCAGCATAGTTCTTTTTCTAATTAATTAAGTAATTAATTAATTGACATCCTGGTTGCAGCTTCCCCTCCTTCCTCTGCTCCTAGTTCCTTCCTCTCACCTTACCTTCCATCCTCCCTTTTTCCTCAGAAGAGGCTCAGAAAAAGGGAGGCCTCCCATGGATACCAACCCACCTTGGCATATCAAGTTGCAGTAGGACTAAGCGTATATTCTCCTATTGTGTCTAGACACAGCAGCCTAGTTAGGGGATAGGGGGTCCAAAGGCAGACAACAGAGTCATCTTCAGCTCCTGTTCCTGCTGTTAGGAGTCCCACATGGAGACCCAGATGCACCGCTGTGACATATGTGCTAAGTGCCTAGATTCATCCCATGAATGCTCTCTTGTTTGGTGGTTCAGTCCTTGTGAGCCACCATAGGCCCAGGTTCATTGATTCTGTATGTTTTCTTGTGGTGTCCTTGACCTTTCTGGCTGCTTCAATCTTTTGTCATCTTATTCCATAGAATTCCTTAAGCTGTGCCTAATGGTTGGGTGTGGATCTCTGTATCTGGTTCCATCAGTTTCTGGGTGAAACCTCAGATATCAGTTATGTTAGGCTCCTGTCTGGAAGTATAGCAGAATATCACTGATAGTGCCAGGGTGGGCTCACTCTCATGGCCTGGGTCTCAAGTTGAGCCACTCACTGCTTGGCTATGCCCTCAATTTCTGTTCTACCTTTACCCCTGCACATCTTGTTGGTAGGAGAAATTGTGGGTCTATGGCTTTGCGTTCTAGTCCTTCCATTTCAAGTCTTTTCTGGTTTTAGGAGATGGCCATTTCGGGCTCCATAACCCCTATTACTTGGGATCTTAGCTAGGGTCATCCTCATAGATTCCTGCAGTTTCCCTTGTACTAGGCTTCTGGCTTGTATCAGAGCTTCCCCCCCCCCCCCACCAATTTCAGTTCTCTTTTCTAGTTATCACTTCCTCATTTCTCCCCACTTAATCTCTCCTGCCCCCCTCCCCACCCACTCTCCATCCATCCACCTCCAATGTCTATTTTATTTATCCTTCTGAGTGAGATGTAAGGATCCTTCCTTGGGTCCTCCTTGTTACCTAGCTTCTTTGGGTCTGTGGATTGTAGCCTTGTCACCCTGTACTTCATGGCTAATATCCACTTATAAGTGAGTACATACCATGCTTGTCTTTCTGGGTCTATGATACCTCACTCAGGATGACATTTTCTAGTACCACCCATATGATCCATTTGGACATGATGTCTTTGTTTTTAATAGCTGAATAGTATTTAATTGTGTAAATGTACCACATTTCCTTTGTCCATTCCTTGGTTGAGGGACATCTAGGTTGTTTCCAGATTATGGCGATTATGAACAAAGCTGCTATGAATACAGTTGATCAGGTACCCTTGTTGTATGGTGAAGCATCTTTTGGGTATGTGCCAAAGTGGTATAGCTGGTTCTTGAGGTAGAACTATTCATAATTTTCTGAGAAACCATCAAATTGGTATCCAATGTGGTTGTACAAGTTTGTCTCATGAGCAGTAGAAGAGAGTTCCCCTTTTCCACACCCTTACCAGCATGTGCTGTCACTGGAGTTCTTGATCTTGGCCATTCTAATGGGTGTTTTGGTTTACATTTCATCAATGATTAAGAATGCTGAACTTTTTAAAAAATGCTTCTTGGCCATTTCAGATTTTTTTTTTGTTGAAGATTCTTTGTTTAGCTCTGTACCTTATTTTTAAAATTGGGTTACTTGATTTATTGACGTCTAGTTTCTTGAGATATTTTTATATTTTGGGTATCAGCCCTTGGTTGGATATAGGGTTGGTGAAGATGTTTTCCCATTCTGTAGGCTGCAGTTTTGTTCTTTTGAAGGTGTCCTTTACCTTATGAAAACTTTTAAGTTTCACGAGGTCCCATTTATTAATTGTTGATCTTAGTGCCTGTGCTGTTGGTGTTCTCTTCAGGAAGTGGTCTGCTGTGCCATTCAAGGCTATTTCCCATATTCTCTTCTATCAGATTTAATGTATCTGTTTTTATGCTGAGGTCTTTGATCCACTTGGACTTGAATTTTGTGCAGAATACTAAGTGTAGATCTATTTGCACTCCAGTTAGACCAGCATAATTTATTGAAAATGCTTTTCTTTTTTTCCCATTGTATAGTTCTGGCTTCTTCATCAGTAATCAAATGTCCATAGGTGTGTAGGTTTATTTCTGGATCTTCAGTTTGATTCCATTGGTCAACCTGTCTGTTTTTATGCCAATACCATTTGGTTTTTATTACTATTGCTCTGCAGTACAACTTAAAATCAGGAATAGTGACACCTCCAAAGTTTCTTTTATTGTACAGGATTGTTTTAGCTATCCTGGGACTTCTGTTTTTCCATATGAGGTTGAAAATTGTTTTTTCAAGGTCTATAAATAATTGTGTTGGAATTTGATGGTAAATGCAATGAATCTGTAGATTACTTTTGGTAAGATGGCCATTTTTCTTTTTTAACTATGTTAGTCCTACCAATCCATGAGCATGGGAGATCTTTCCATCTTATGATATGTTACTTTTTCCAAAGACTTGAATTACTTGTAATACAAGTCTTTCACTTACTTTGTTAAAGTTACACAAAGATATTTTATATTATTTGTGGATCTTGTGAAGGGTGTTGTCTCCTTAATTTCTTTCTCAGTCCATTTATCATTTATATAAAGAAGAGTTACTGATTTTTTTGGAGTTAATTTTGTATGTAACCACTTTGTTGAAGGTGTTTATCAGCTGTAGGAATTTTCTGGTCAAATTTTGGGGTAACTTATATCATGTCATCTGTGAATAGCGATACTTTGACTTCTTCCTTTCCAGTTTGTATCCCCTTGATCTCCTTTAGTTATTTTATTGCTTTAGCTAGAACTTCAAGTACTATATTGAATAGATATGGAGAGAGTGGACAGCCTGTCTTGTCTCTGATTTTAGTGGAGTCACTTTAAGTTTCTCTCCATTTAATTTGATGTTGGCTATGGGCTTGCTGTATATTGCCTTTATTGTGTTTATGTATGTGTCTTGTATCCTTGATCTCTCCAAGATTTTTGTTATAAAGGGATATTGGACTTTGTCAAAGGATTTTCAGCATACAACGAAATGATCATGTGGTTTTTTTTCTTCCAGTTTGTTTATATGGAGGATTACATTGATGGATTTTCATATGTTGAACCTGCATTCCTGGCATGAAGCCTACTTGATAATGGTGAATGATATTTTTGATGTGTTCTTGGGTTCAGTTTGTGAGTATTTTATTGAATATTTTTGTATCAATGTTCATAAGAGAGATAGGTCTGAAATTCTTTTTCTTGTTTAAGTCTTTGTGTGGATTAGGGATCTGTTTCTATTTTGTAGAATAATCTGAGGAGTATTAGTGTAGAATTCTACACAAAAACCATCTGGCCCAGGGCTTTATTTATTTATTTATTTATTTATTTATTTATTTATTTTGGTTGGGAGATTTTTAATGATTGTTTCTATTTCCTTAGGGGTTATGGACCTATTACCTGATCTTGATTTAACTTTTGTAAGTGGTATCTATAAAGAAAATAATTAATTTTGTTTAGATTTTCCAATTTTGTGGAGTTCAGGTTTTTGCAGTAAGATCTAATGATTCTATGAATTTTCTGGGTGTCTGTTGTTATGTCTCTCTTTTCATTTCTGATTTTGTTAATTTGGATATCCCTTTCTGCCTTTTAGTTAGTTTGACTGGGGGTTTAATCTATCTTGTCGATTTTCTTAAAGAATCAACTCTTGGTTTTGTTGATTCTTTGTATTCTCTTTGTTTCTAATTTCATCCATGAGTTTTATTATTTCCTGGCATATATTCTTCTTTGATGTGTTTTTCTTCTTTTTTTTCCCTAGAGCTTTCAGGTGTGCTTTTAAATAGCTAGTATGAGAGTTCTCCAATTGCTTTTTGAAGACACTTAGTGTTCTGAATTTTTCTCTAAGGTCTGATTTCATTGTGTCTCATAAGTTATGCATTTATTTTCATAGAATTCTAGAAAATATTTAATTTCTTTATCTCTTCCTTGACTCAGTGATCATTGAGTTAGGGGGTTGTTCAGTGTCCATGGGTTCATAGGCTTTCTGTTGTTTCTGTTGTTGTTGAGGTCCAGTTTTAATCCATGGCCACCTGATAAGACATAGGGAGTTATTATTTCATTTTGAGTCAAAAGTCTGTTAGATTCATTATTTCTCTGTTTAGTTTCTGACTTTATGATCTGTCCATTGGTGAGACTGGGGTGTTGAAGTCTCTTACTATTAATGTGTGGGGTTCAATGTGTGATTTAAGCTTTAGTAATGTTTCTTTTACTAATGTGAGTGGCCCCTGCAATTGGAGCATAGATATTCAAAATTGAGATGTCATCGTGGTGGACTATTTTATTTAATGAGTATGAACTGTCCTTCCATATCTCTTGATTAATTTTTGTTGAAAGTCTGTTTTATTAGATATTAGAATGGCTACTCTAGCCTGCTTCTTGGGTCCACTTGCTTGGAAAACTCTTTTTCCAGCCCTTTACTCTGAGGTAATATCTAGCTTTATTGCTGAGGTGTCTTTCTTGTATGCAGCAGAATGGTGGGTCCTGTTTACACACATGCATTCTGTTAGTCTGTGTCTTTATTGGAGAATTGAGTTCACTGATCTTGACCAATGGTTGTTAATTTCTGTTATTTTGATGTTGGTGGTGGTGGGAGAGAAAGAGAGAGTATTTTCCCATTTTTTCATTTTGCTAGTGTGGAATTATTGATTTCCTGTGTTTTCTTGTGTGTATCTAACCTCTTTGGGTTGGAATTTTCGTTCTAGTATTTTCTATAGGGCTGGATTTGTGGATTCTTAGCTCTTAGTCTGTTGTAAGACAGAGGAATGAAGTCACAGCTAGAGATGTAATGTCAAGAATAGAAGCACCCTGCCTCAGGTGTCCAGGAATAGCAGCACCCTGCCTCAGGTATCCAGAGCTCTTGGAACAATGCAAACCCAGCATCGAGTTAATTGGAGATGCTCCATATTATTGTCACTGCCAGACACTTGGGGGTTAGATAGTGAAATGAGTTGCAGGTACCGTCAAATTCTCCAGGAAGAGGAGAGTGAGCAAGCAGTCATAGACTTTCGTTTGTTTTCACGTGAAGGGATAGGATGTAGATTCACTCTGTGAACTTGCTCTTTTCATCTTGTATAGAACAGCACTCAGGACACAAATGAGAAAGTCTGGACAGTTTATTGCTTATGAGGTTGCCAGGGAAGTTGCTGCAGTGATCTTTACAAACACAACAGAGTCGAATGATGCTTTCTGAGGGTTTTATTTGGTTGTCCAGTGGATTCTGAGACATTGCATCCTGCAAGTTGATGTGATGAGATGGTTCTTTTATCTGTGTGCTTCAACAACAGCACTCACTATAATCCTGATAGATCTCAGGAATTATGGTTTTCTTTTATTTTTAGTAGGGAAGGGAGAGTTACTCTAAGACTTTTCATCTTTCTCTATAATAGACATCTCTGTTGACTCCTGAAGTAACTCAAGAGAATTGGAATGGTTTAAAAAAAAAGGTTTATTTTCAATTTCTTTTGGATTTCTTGGGCTATGGCCCTTGAATTCAGACAGACTGGCTTCATGTCTCATTGTTACCACTTACCCACTTACTGTTCAATAACCTAGGTAAAACTTATTTGAGTCTCACTGTCTCTGCCTCTTACATGTAATAATATCTACTCACAGGACCACTGTGGCAGTCATATGGATCAGTGTAAATTGCCTGATGTAGTACTCGAGACAGAATATATCTGATAAGTGTTATCTATTATTCATTTGACAATGGCTCCCTTTGAAAAGGAAAATGGACACATGTGGGTTGGGCATAGATTCTAAACAGGGTGCAATCTAAGGAAAGATATGCCAGTTTCTTTTTTGTCTTCCAGCTCTGCTCTCCAGCATTGCTCTGGGCCAAGGTATTACATTGACTTGAGTGGTCCTTACAGTAGATGAGAACCATATCAAACCATTGGGACCACTATTGGGTGTGGGCACTACCTTTAGTTACTTGATCCTGTTACAGTTTGGTTCGGAAACATTTGCCAAAGGTCACGTGATGAAGGCTTGATTCTCCATGCGGCAGTTGTTCAGAAATGTGGCTTTATGAGAATGATTGGATTATGAAGGCACATTGATGGCTCAGTGCATTGTTGGCTTCATCATTTGGTGGGCTATTAGGAGGTGGTAAGAATTTGAGAAATGGGACCTAATTGAAAGGAATGGGTCTTTAAGGATCTGTCCTGGAGGGGGGGATATTTTGTCCTGGGTCTATGTCTCTCTTCTCTTGTTTCCTGGCTTCCATGAAGTGATTGGCTTTACTCACTGTGTGCTCATCGCCATGTAAAATATGAATTCATGTGCACACCACATAAAGTTGAAATCAAGTTAAGCATGTAGGTATGCACACATTTATCATTTCAGTTTTAAATTTGTTCTTTGACAGTATTTAATGCTTCTAATGACTGAATAGTATTGGACTGTGTATAGCTACTGCAGTGTGTGTGTGTGTGTGTGTGTGTGTGTGTGTGTGCGCGTGCGCGCGCTCATTAGCTGATGAATGTGCAATGCAGGTTGTTCCTATTCCTTGGCCATCATAAACAGTGCTGCAGTGAACACAGAGTCCCAGCATGTCTATGTGCATGTGTTTGATGGTTCGGTTGCTGGATCATATGGTATTCTGTCTCATTGTTGTTTGTTTGAGTCTCCATGTCACTGTATCAATTTGCACACTCACCAGCACTGTGCAAGTTTCCCTTTCTTGTGTGTCTCCAGAGCACTTGCTGCCATTTGCCCTTTTAGACAGCAGCTGTTCAAACTGGAGAGGTCGCTCATAGCACTCACTGTGATTTGTCTTCCTGGCAGTTAGTGATGCTGACCTCTTTCGAATCATGTCTTTGTTGTTGTTGCTAGTGAGTGTTTTTGGGTTCCTTACAATTTTCTGTCTATTAATACAATATTTCTTCGCATTCTGTAGGTCACATCTTTGCTCTCTGGGCTCTTTCTCATGTAAGACAAGTACAGAATGCAGTGAACCCTCAAGCACAACCAGGCTGCAGTAGGTGGGAGAACTCTAAAGAGGTCTTCACACTTCTTAGAGAGCGACTGGAGGCAAGTTTGCATCTGTCTGAGCCACACAGTTCTTCTTTCCTTCTTTCCTTCCTTCCTTCCTCCCTTCTTTCCCTCCTTCCTTCCTGTTTTGTTTTTTGATACAGGGTTTCTCTGTATAGCCTTGGCTATCCTGGACACTGTTTGTAGACCAGACTGGTTCTCACAGAAATCTGCCTGCTTCTGCCTTCTGAGCACTGGGTTACAGGTATGTGCCACCATTAGCGCTTTCTTTAGTTATCATTTCCATATGATAAACTGCACAGATCTTAATGTGCATGTGGCTTATTTCCATATGTGTACCATGCATGCGTCTTTCATGTTATTAGTTCATGACAAAGCAAACTTCTTCCATGCCAGAAAGTCTGCACCTCTGTGAGTCTGCTTCCTGAGAACATCTCTATTTTGGGGGGTTTATTTTTCAGTACTAGGAATTGAACCCATGACTTCTGCACATTAGGCAAGTGCTGAACCACTGAGTTGTATCCTCAGGGTGTTCTTTTTTATTTTTAATTTTTAACTTTGTATAAATGAGATGCTATGGTACACACACACACACACCCACACACACACCCACACACCTTGTTAGTGCTTTCCAAGTCTGTCCATTTTGTTTCTGTGTCCATAGCTGATAGGTACTCCCTTGTTGCCAATGTGCTTATCCATTAACACGTTGGCCAGTTAAGCTGTTAACATTTGTTGTATATTATGAATTAAGTGGCTAATAGTATTTGTGCTCAAGCATTTGTGTGCATATATGCCTACAATTCCCTTGACTTGGGTATACAATTGCTGGGCCACAGGGTATGCATACATATTTTTTAGGAGATAGGTAAGTCATTTTTCAAAGCCACTGTTCTATTTTATGGTATCTTGAACAGTTAGTTTATGGGAGCCTATGATCTTCTTCAAATTTCCTGATGTTCTCTGAACTCAGGCAATGCCTGGTTTAGATTCGGTTTCAGAATCTTCCCCCTGTAGCTTTGTAATATTGATTTGATCATTTAATTTCTGAGAATCTCTTTTCTCATCAATAAAACAGTGACACCTGCTACATCACACTATCATGGACTATTCACATCACGTGCTACATTATATCATGTGTTCTTCTCATGTACTCAACGTCATGTCCTGTAAAACAGTGACGCCTGCTACATCACACTATCATGGACTATTCACGTGCTACATTGTATCATGTGTTCTTCTCATGTATTCAACGTCATATCCTGTAAAACAGTGACGCCTGCTACATCACACTATCATGGACTATTCACGTGCTACATTGTATCATGTGTTCTTCTCATGTACTCAACGTCATGTCCTGTAAAACAGTGACGCCTGCTACATCACACTGTCATGGACTATTCACGTGCTACATTGTATCATGTGTTCTTCTCATGTACTCAACGTCATGTCCTGTAAAACAGTGACGCCTGCTACATCACACTATCATGGACTATTCACGTGCTACATTGTATCATGTGTTCTTCTCATGTACTCAATGTCATGTCCTGTAAAACAGTGATGCCTGCTACATCACACTATCATGGACTATTCACATGCTACATTGTATCATGTGTTCTTCTCATGTACTCAACGTCATGTCCTGTAAAACAGTGATGCCTGCTACATCACACTATCATGGACTATTCACATGCTACATTGTATCATGTGTTCTTCTCATGTACTCAACGTCATATCCTGTAAAACAGTGACGCCTGCTACACCACACTATCATGGACTATTCACGTGCTACATTGTATCATGTGTTCTTCTCATGTACTCAACGTCATGTCCTGTAAAACAGTGACGCCTGCTACATCACACTATCATGGACTATTCACATGCTACATTATATCATGTGTTCTTCTCATGTATTCAACGTCATATCCTGTAAAACAGTGACGCCTGCTACATCACACTGTCATGGACTATTCACATGCTACATTATATCATGTGTTCTTCTCATGTACTCAATGTCATATCCTGTAAAACAGTGACGCCTGCTACATCACACTGTCATGGACTATTCACATGCTACATTATATCATGTGTTCTTCTCATGTACTCAACGTCATGTCCTGTAAAACAGTGACGCCTGCTACATCACACTATCATGGACTATTCACATGCTACATTATATCATGTGTTCTTCTCATGTATTCAACGTCATATCCTGTAATACAGTGACGCCTGCTACATCACACTATCATGGACTATTCACATGCTACATTATATCATGTGTTCTTCTCATGTACTCAATGTCATATCCTGTAAAACAGTGACGCCTGCTACATCACACTGTCATGGACTATTCACGTGCTACATTATATCATGTGTTCTTCTCATGTACTCAACGTCATGTCCTGTAAAACAGTGACGCCTGCTACATCACACTATCATGGACTAGTCACGTGCTACATTGTATCATGTGTTCTTCTCATGTACTCAATGTCATGTCCTGTAAAACAGTGACGCCTGCTACATCACACTATCATGGACTATTCACATGCTACATTGTATCATGTGTTCTTCTCATGTACTCAACGTCATATCCTGTAAAACAGTGATGCCTGCTACATCACACTATCATGGACTATTCACATGCTACATTGTATCATGTGTTCTTCTCATGTACTCAACGTCATGTCCTGTAAAACAGTGACGCCTGCTACATCACACTATCATGGACTATTCACATGCTACATTATATCATGTGTTCTTCTCATGTATTCAACGTCATATCCTGTAAAACAGTGACGCCTGCTACATCACACTGTCATGGACTATTCACATGCTACATTATATCATGTGTTCTTCTCATGTACTCAATGTCATATCCTGTAAAACAGTGACGCCTGCTACATCACACTGTCATGGACTATTCACATGCTACATTATATCATGTGTTTCTCTCATGTACTCAACGTCATGTCCTGTAAAACAGTGACGCCTGCTACATCACACTATCATGGACTATTCACATGCTACATTATATCATGTGTTCTTCTCATGTATTCAACGTCATATCCTGTAATACAGTGACGCCTGCTACATCACACTATCATGGACTATTCACATGCTACATTATATCATGTGTTCTTCTCATGTACTCAATGTCATATCCTGTAAAACAGTGACGCCTGCTACATCACACTGTCATGGACTATTCACGTGCTACATTATATCATGTGTTCTTCTCATGTACTCAACGTCATGTCCTGTAAAACAGTGACGCCTGCTACATCACACTATCATGGACTAGTCACGTGCTACATTGTATCATGTGTTCTTCTCATGTACTCAATGTCATGTCCTGTAAAACAGTGACGCCTGCTACATCACACTATCATGGACTATTCACATGCTACATTGTATCATGTGTTCTTCTCATGTACTCAACGTCATATCCTGTAAAACAGTGATGCCTGCTACATCACACTGTCATGGACTATTCACATGCTACATTGTATCATGTGTTCTTCTCATGTACTCAACGTCATGTCCTGTAAAACAGTGACGCCTGCTACATCACACTATCATGGACTATTCACATGCTACATTATATCATGTGTTCTTCTCATGTACTCAATGTCATATCCTGTAAAACAGTGACGCCTGCTACATCACACTATCATGGACTATTCACGTGCTACATTGTATCATGTGTTCTTCTCATGTACTCAATGTCATGTCCTGTAAAACAGTGACGCCTGCTACATCACACTATCATGGACTAGTCACGTGCTACATTGTATCATGTGTTCTTCTCATGTACTCAATGTCATGTCCTATAAAACAGTGACGCCTGCTACATCACACTATCATGGACTATTCACATGCTACATTATATCATGTGTTCTTCTCATGTACTCAACGTCATGTCCTGTAAAACAGTGACGCCTGCTACATCACACTGTCATGGACTATTCACATGCTACATTGTATCATGTGTTCTTCTCATGTACTCAACGTCATGTCCTGTAAAACAGTGACGCCTGCTACATCACACTGTCATGGACTATTCACGTGCTACATTGTATCATGTGTTCTTCTCATGTACTCAATGTCATGTCCTGTTCTCCATCGCATCCACAGTGGATAGCTTAAGACAAGTGTGGTGCAGTGTACTCAACATTCACACAAAATATACACAGACACACAGACACACACACACACACACACACACACACACACACACACACACTCCAGATCCTTAAGGGAAAATTTATTTCTATTCCAATTTTCCTTAATCCAAGTGTCATCAAGCAAGTAATCTTAATTTTGTGTTTGTACAGCATATTTTGATCATACTCATAGGAGGTTTTTCTTTCTTGTTTCTTTTCTATTTCCTGCTGAATCTATTTCTGCCAGCTAGTCTTATTTTCTTCTCCCTCCACCTCTGTCTCTGCCTCTCTCTCTTTGTCTCTCTGTCTCTGTCTGTCTGTCTGTCTGTCTCTCTCTCTCTCTCTCTCTCTGTGTCTGTCTCTGTCTGTCTGTCTGTCTGTCTCTGCCTCTATCTCTGTCTGTCTATCTGTCTCTGTCTCTGTCTTTGTCTCTGTCTCTGTCTCTGTCTCTCTCTCTCTCTCTCTCTCTCTCTCTCTCGCGGGGGGGTGTGTGTGGTGGTGAGCTCGGACTTTAATTAGGGTTGCTTGCATGAGCATGGGTAGAGATTATTTAGTGAAATTTGGGAATTTCACAGTGGCTACATCACTGGAAAAATGACACCTCTCCCTACAATCCCATAACTGCCAACAGCTTTAAAAGGGAAGTGGGACCCAGGAGGCCTTTTACCTGCGTGACAGAGTGGAACAGCGACCTACACAGTCTTGTGCTGGTCATGTGAAGGAAACTGAAGCAAGAGTGGCATGGACACAGAACCTTAACATTATCTAGAAATAATTCAATACCCCTTTCTTCTTTGATTTTGAAATTTTTACTGTTTGTAATCAATGGTAAATAATACTATGTACTTACGGTTGTATACTTATTATAAATAATAAGTGACTTATATAAAAAAATCTAAATTGCTTGAAATAAAAATACATCAAATAATGTTGCTAGAGGAACCCAGATGTGGCCTGAACACAGAATAATTTTTATCTGAAGTTTGGAAAATGCTGCCTCACAGGAAGGTGGCATGGATTTCAAGTGCCTCTTCAGAAATGGCAGAACCAAAGTGTTTGACACGGAACATGCGTAGATTGAGACGGAACACTGTTGCCTCTGTAAGTTAACGAAGCAACTTACAGTTCGAACTAAGTGATGGAATCAGGCCTGTTGGCTCCTGCTCTTTCCAGGCTGTGTAATTAATCCTAGAGAAGATTGGATATCTTTTCCTCTCTAATTACACAACTAATCTATGTTCACTGACAGCCTTGAAGATAAACACAAAGAAGAAAAAATGTAGCTCCCAAACCCACCAGCCAGGAAGTATGCTGGCTTAGATTCTGGCATATACATGCATTCATTGTCCATTCATGATTATTTGCCCTTCTATTCTACTCCTGGTTTATTCATTTATGTATTTGCTAAGGAGTCATTCACTTCTCTGATGCGAAGTAGTAGTCAGGCACCCCCTGTGGTCAGGCACCCCCTGTGGTCAGGCACCCCCTGTGGTCAGGTACCCCCTGTGGTCAGGCATCCCCTGTGGTCAGGCACCATTTGAGTTATTCATATTGCTGAGGCGGGTAAGCAGGGGAAGCACCCTTGCCCCTCAGAGCCTCTGTGTTCTTATTTTTCCCTGCATATGCACGAATAGACAGCTGTTTAAATACGATCATAAATAATATAATAAATTGTTTTTACCTGGAGCTACGTTTGGTACCTCATAAATATCTTTCTGAGTCAAGGCACAGATCTGCATTATCCACTTTAACACTTGTAAACTATTTGACTGAAGTATAATTTTATAGAAGCATCCAGGAAGTTGCCTCTGCTGAACTTAAAGTTTTTTTTTTTCCCTTTCCAGCTTGCGATGGGTATTGTGTTTATGTAGAGCTTTACTTCACGTCCAATCCTTATGTCCAGTTCCAGTTCCACAGTGACTGTTAATGTAGTTGTAGTTAAGCTATTTTAACCATGTTGACCCTCCATATTCTTAGTGTTTAATAGGACCAGTGCAATAATTGGTGTCCCAGAGTGTCTCTAAGGAGCAAGTCTTGGTCCATTAAACAAGAATACATTAAGTACTGAATAAGCATTCACACGATGGTGCTGTCCATGATGATGTTGCTGACAGCGGTTCTCTCTTGAAGCCTTGTGATTCACACCTTTTTTTTGCATGAATGGCTTGATTCTGATTTGTGCTTGTGCTATTGTCATCATCTCCTCCGTGATTACTACAAAGTTGTCACTTAATAAACATGGGCAATGAAGGTTGGATGAGTAAGTCCTGACACTGTTGGAATGAAAGCTTGCATGAATTTAAAAGGGCCAGTGCTGATAGGAGGCAGGGCTAACTGGCCCACACACCACAGGCGAACTTCAGGCTTAGTGTGGCATAGCATGTTCTTGTGTGAGGCAGGAGAAAATGCCTGCCTAAAGTAAGGATACCGTCAAAGTCCGACAGGGACTATTTATAGGAGCAGGGATGATTTAAAGACAGCTTCTTGCATCACCAAAAGTCCATGCTAGCATGAATGGCAGTTCATGACAACTTGCACGCTGCACAACAGGTTGTTTGGCAGCCAGCTGCTCTGGGTGACTCTAGCAGTCCTTTCAGCTTATGAAACTTTGAGGAGGGAGGAGCCTCGTGAATCTGTTGGGGTTCAGGGACTTCTTGAAGTTTTAAGTTGTTTACTTCTTGACTATTTGTTGTTGTTGTTTTTGTCTTTTTGAGACAGGACTTCTCTGTGTAAACAGCTCTGGCTGTCCTGGAACTCACTTTGAGGACCAGGCTGGCCTTGAACTCACAGAAATCTGACTGCCTCTGCCTCCTGCATGCTGCCACCATGCCCGGCTTACTTCTTGACTTTTAATGCACTGTCGTGCAGGATGCAGTGTTTCTCTTTTTCTTAGAATGTGCTGTGTCTTTAGGAGCTTCCTTCCAAGGTGGTATGTTTTACATCAGAGGCTCTTCCTGTATTCCTGCTCTGACCAGCCTAACAGGTACAAAACAGTAGTCAAGGTTCTACTTTATAGAGGTGGAGTGTCGGTGAATTAGATTGGGGCCAGCCAAGCACGACCATAATATAGACAGCTTTGCCCTTTCAGAAAAGAGTTAAGGGATGCCTGAATAAGCTCCTACACTGTACATCTTATTTGCTCAAGGATGACAGAACCAGTGCCAACTGTTTTATAGTCAGTAGAGAGTTGCCTTTAAATTGGGATTGATTTATTTATTGGTAACCTATTGGCATTGTGACTTGAGAGGATATCGTCTTACAGCCTTAGTTTCTATATTGGTAAAATGGAAACTAGGATGCTTGCTTGTTGATTTGCGGGATGAAATGAGACAGCCATGAAAACAGGTTAGTAAACGACCTGGAGACCCAGGGAAGTTCGAGGGAGTGGCATGCTTGTGTGTCTTCTCTCTGCTGACACTCTACTGTGAGACATCCTTTTGCCTGATGATACCCTGATACCAGGAAAGTGGCATATGTATCTTGTATTTTTGGTTGTGGGCCTAGCATTTAATGGCTGAGCCATCTCTCCAGCCCACAGCTTACATATATTATCCAGTTAATATTCTCCTCCAAAATTGCCCACTATAAGCCAAAGGAGATATATCCTGCCCCTTCAGGCTCCTGTTCTCCTGCTATGGAAAGCTATGAATTAATGCTTGCTAACCAAATGACATGTCGGGGTCCAGAATATGATGTGCTTTTGGGCTCTGCTATGTGCCTTGTACCACAAGATCCTGTGGAAGTCAGGTAAACTGTTGTTATCTGTGATTATAAGGATCATGTGATGTTCAGCATTCAGTCTGAACAACAAATGGTGAACGCTGACCTTTTAATAAAATGTAAGCTCTTCACAGGCGGAGCTGTATAGGCTTGCTCAGTATTGAGTACCTGCTGTTGATAAGGTCCCATAATTACAGCCTGAATGGATGGATGAGATTAGGGAAGAGAAATGGGCCTGCTGCTCTGTGAGGTAGAGCAGTGTAAGAGCAAATAATCCAATGCATAAGACAGAAGCGCTGCTTCTGGCTGGATCCCACGGCTGGTGCCGTCTGCCCTCTTCATGGGTTTGGCACACATTTTGCAGCTAACCCCCTCCAGGGCTCCTGCTCTGATAGATCATCTTCCTCATGATAAACAGGAAGGAAAATCATTATGGCACAAGTGCTCATCATTCTGCGTGCCTCTGCCCCTGATGGATGGTCTCCACTTATGGAGCCATTGGTAGAAGCTCAGAGGAAATGGTTGTTATCCTGGCTTACCCCCGAGCAAGTTCATCATTAAACAAGTCCCGAGACTGCCACTGCGTGTCATTTGTCTCCCTCCACCCATGGGGCTGAAAAGTCTAGGGTTTTTGTTTCTTTGAGGAAGAGAAAGTTGGCCTGGAGAGCAGCTCAGTGGGGAAGGCCCTGGCCGTGCAAACGTGAAGACCTGTGTTTGGTTTCCAAAGCCTGCGTAAAGGCCAGATGGTAGCTCCCTGTGAGTGAGGCAGGGGGATGACACAGTAGGCAAGGTACTCAGTGTACAAGTGTGAGTATCTGAGTTTGGATTCCCAGATTTTATGGAAAGTCAGATGTCACAGTGTGCACCTGTAGTCTCAGCACTGCCGTGGTGAAGTGGGAGACGCAGGCAGGAGAATCCTGGAAGCTTCCCCTCAGCCAGCGCCATGTAGGCGGATGCTGAGCAACAGAGGATCCTGCCTAAAATATGATGGAAGACAAAGATCAACACCCGAGGTTCTCCTCTCACTTCCACATGTGTGTCATGGTACTAGTGTTCACACACACACACACACACACACACACACACACACACACACACACAAAACAGAGAGAGAGGGGGAGGATAAAAATGTTACAAAGCTGCCATATGACTGTTTCTTGTAAAAATGCTCTGATGGTTGGCCAGCAGGATTGCTGTCAAGAGAGTAGATAGGTGAACTGAGAGGAAGTTTTAACTGCTCCTGGTAGGAGCATTTGCCTTGTTTAGGCAGAGTTGGCACGATACAAATGCAGTAACCCAGCAATTGGACCCCTAAACACTCCACCTGGAGAGTCATATGCGTTTATGCATCAGGATATGCTCAGGATGCGCCAGTCTGAAGAGCAGAGTGTGTGGAATGGCTGATAGTGGGAGCAAAACACTCATCAACACCAAGACTGCGTTTATTAGACATTAGAATATTATAGGGGAGGCACTGGGGAGATGGCCCAGAGGTTAAAGCCACTGTCTGCTGCTCTTCCAGAGCTCCTGAGTTCAAGTCCCAGCAACCACATGGTGGCTCACAACCATCTATACTGTGATCTGATGCCCTCTTCTGGCATGCAGGTGTACATGCAGGCAGAACACTGTGTACATAATATAAATAAATAAATCTTTAAAAGAAAAGAATATTATACGGAAATAACATTTCTCCTATATGTAATGGTGAATAAAGAAATGACACTGAAAGAGGACATATAGTAAAATACTGTTCATATAAAGTGAAAGAACAGACAGAATTCATAGGTTGTCTCGGTCTACAGACAAAGGAATTAAAGCTATAAAGAGGAAGCAGCTGAAAAGGATGAACGGTTGGATGGAGAAGCACTATGCTTGGAGATGTTGGCTGTGCTCTCTTACCAGACGATGGCCACGTGATGTTCTCTTCAAAAGCACTTGCTACCCTGTGCCTTTCTGCAGGTTTCTGCATATTCATTAGTCTTTTACATTAAATATGTATATTTTCATAACTCAGTTTCTAGGTAGAGTGCAAGCACCAAAGCACAGCTGATTCTCATCTTTATAGCACAGCCCACCGATCTGCTGTTTATTAAGTATGGCCCCTGCTGTTTATTAAATATGCAGATCAACAGGCCCCTGTCAACCTCAATTTTGTGGCAAGGGAACTAATATGATTTGTTTTTGTTAGATAATCTCTTGAAAACTTGGCTTTGAGCATTCTTGCCTGAGAATAAGCAAGGAGGGTTAGGGCAGACTGGCGTCTCAGTGGTGCCCTGGAGCTCCTGAAGTAGCAGGTGAAAGGCACAGGGCCTCTACGTCTCTCCTGGTGCTCTCATGGTCAGCCTGCTTGAGAAATGCTGCTTCAGGCTAGTGGACTAGCTGAGGACCCTGCCAGGATGCTCTTCTGAGTCAGGCTGGCCAGGGTGGAGGTCCTGCATTTCCTACAGGTGTCCAAGTGACTCCTCTGCTCCCCCTGCAGAGGCCAGACACTGAATAGCAAACGGTCGGATGGAGTTTGGGTGTAACTCTGACAACATAGCATTGTAAGCCAGAGTTGTAGCAAATAAACAAACAAACCTTTCCATGTGCCTTAGTTTCCCCATCTATGAGCTGGAGGTGATAATAATCCTGACTTTCCGCACGGTTGTAGGGCTCAAGGGAACTTGGCCTGATAATGCATAGCAGAATTTCAGATACTGAGCAGGTGTTCAGGGAAAGCCACCTCCTCTCTGCAGGCCCTGCTATGCCCTAAGCCCTCCCAAAAACCTGTTCCGGAGGCTGTTGAAGGTGGGTTCCTGCTTTCATTACTTGCACGCGTGTGTACACACACACACACACACACACAGATGCTCATGCACACGCATGTATATACATGCAAACATGCTCACACATATGCACGTACACACATACCACAATGCTCATATGCACATACACACATATTTGTGTGTATATACAGTATACCTTAGCTTATAGGCACATGCACATACATGTATACACATCATCTACATGTGTGCATATACTCATGAATATCATGTATACATGCACATGCATATATTTATATACACTCACACTCATCTGCATGTACACACACTTGTCAGCATGTATACACACTCTCATGCATCTATATGTACACATACTCATTTACATGTTTCTGTATGAATACTCACAAATGATTTTTTGGCTTATAAAAGAGTTGTATGTTGTCGTTAGTTTACCAATACGATATAATAATAGTTTATTATCAGGCCTATAATTATTATTATGTCAATATAACCTGCTAGCAATCAATCAAGATGCAGACACTTGTTATATTTTAAAATAGCCTTAGTTAATGTGGAGGAATGCTGAGTGAATGTATCATCTGTCAATAAAGCGCTATTTAGCCAGTCAGCTGGGCAGAAGGACAGGAAGTGGAAGGCGGGACTTCCTGGAGGGGAAGAGGAGTTTGACGGTTGGAGGAGGATGGTGGGGACTTGACAAGGACCGGCCTAGGGGTCATAGTGGCAAGTGCTTGGACTATATGTATGTGATGGCTTTTTATTAATTAACATCAAAATACACTGGATCATCCCCCAACAGTGGTGTCTCAATCGATCTACTGTAGGTTGAAAATATTATAAACCTAAGATGTGTTTGCCTTGGTACTATACCTTAACCATGTGCAGAAGAACAGCTGGGCATCATGAGAGAGAGTCCTGGCATGTGTGGTCAGCTCAAGTAAAGATTAGTTAAATGAATGATTATGTTATAGGTGGGAGACAAATAAGCAAACAAACTTAGACACACGGATACACACGCACATACATATGCACATACACATATTGTGTGTATATATGTCTGTTGGTTATCCCTGGTCTCAGGCATGAGTAAATAAGCACATGTATGGTTTGTATTATCATATTTGTATTTTTCAAATGCATATATATATATATATATATATATGTTTACATAAACACACACATGGATGCGTATTTGTCTGTTGATTCTCTGTCTCTCTAGCTATAATTCAGTCTAATTTTGCTGAGCACCTACTGCATTCCAGGCACTTTGCTAGTCCTTTGGGACATGTCTCTACTCTGTGGCACTTGCCCCTCAGTGAGGTAGGGAGCAGACAGCAGATGAGCTACTGTATTGCTCTACAAGGAGGGTGAGCGTAGGCAGCTGGGTGGTGTGTGTGCAGGTGGTCAGCAGAGCACGTGGGACTTGAAGGAAGCCTGGAAAAGTATCCTGAGTGCTTGCCATGGGCACCTGCGGGCAGGGGGTGGAAAGAATCGAGTGCACAACGTTGCTTTCTGACCTCACATGCATGTCATGGCCTGTCCCCACCCCCTCCCCCCAAAAAGCAAGTCTCGGAGGATGAACAGAATGGGTGCTGATAACCAGGAAGGGTGTGCTAGGGGCAGAGCATCACGGCAAAGGGAGGCTCAGGGAGAGACAGGGTGCAGTCTGGGTGCTCATGCACATTTGGCTGATTTTTTGTCTGAGAGTGCGAGCACAGGTGTGGCAGAATTGGAAATGCAGTTTTAATCTGTTGTGTTAAGAAAAGACAAGTGAGGAACAGGAGGATAACAGAATTGGGGAGAGAGGATGGACTGGCTCAGCAATACTGATGGTGACACAGGGTTGTTCTGGGCAGTGGAGTGGGGTGGGCATGGCTAGTGGATGCTCACGTGGGTGAGGGAGCAGTGGCAAGCCCAGGCTTTTACAGTGCACTGCATGAGTAGCTCTATGTAATTCCACAAGGGCTGGGAGTCACTCTGCTCCGTGCTCTATCCCCAGTGCTCAAGCTATGTGTGCCAAACAACAGGGGCTCAATAAAACTGTGCTGTAAATGCTATACCTGCTTCACCTCCTATCTTATGTGTCCAGTGTATGTGCACACGTACATACATGTAGGCCAGAGTCCAACATTAGTGGTATCTGTCACTTTCCAACCATATTTATTTATTTATTTATTTATTTATTTATTTATTTATTTATTCATTTTTAATGAGAGTGGGCCAGCAGGCCCCAGGGATCTTCCCATCTTGGCCACTCCAGTCTTGGGATTATGGGTACCTGCCACTGTGCCCAGCTTTTCATGTGGGTGCTGGGGATATGGACTATGCTGTCAAGCTGATGAAGAAAGGACACTACAAATGGAGCCACCGCCCGCCTCCTCTCCGGCCTTGCTGAGAACCATTTCGGCAAATGAGGCAGTGAAGGCTGAAGTATGCTTTGGCAGATCTGCAAATGTCTTCATTTTCCTTTTATGGCCACTTTGAGAATCCAGAGTGAAAAACCCCTTTGCTCTTCAAAACATGACTATTTTATGTCACTGGGTGCAAGTCAGCTTTTAACAGTGGAATTTGCAGAGAGGAAGGAAGAAGATAATCTTATTAGCTGCCTCATTCCCACCCCCTGCACCATAGCTGAGTTACCTCACACTTGCTGATTTGCTCTGGCTGCAATTAAGGTTAAATCGCCTTTGGGACCAGAATGGTCTCATCTTTATTTAAAAGACAGGCACATCACACAGCTCCCAGCCTTAACAGCTCAGTTAGTGGCAAACACCTCTTTTCTGAAGGAACAGGGGGAAGCAGGGAGAATGATTATAATATATTTCCCTTGGGGGTTGGCACCAAGACCAGCGTGGGAGAGGAGAACTGGACTGGGCCATGGCAACAGGTACACCCCTGTACTCTAGGTCTGGGTGACACCTTTGATGGGCCACATGACCTTCAACAGGTCTTGAGCATCTGTTGATCGATCCTTGCTTACCATCCATTATTGAAGAGAAAGCAATGCCTGGTGAACCGTTTAAGAGAGACTGGCAGGAGACAGGGCTCAGTCAGTGGTTAAAAGCTCATGCCATCCTTGCAGAGGATCTGAGTTCTGCTCTCAGCACCAACACTGGGCAGCTCATAACTGCCTGCAGTTGTAGCTTCGGGGGATCTGCATTGCTTCTTATGGCTTCTGCAGGCACCTGCATTGATGCACACACACCCACACATAGACACACACATGCACACATAACGAAAATAAAGTCAGACCTTTTTAAAAGGCCCAGGGGAGTTACAGAACCACATACGAGAGTATTCTTATATTCTCAGTAGCAGTGAGAGGGAAGGCAAGGTGTGAAATCAGTGAGGAGTGTGTTATTTTAGTTACTAAGCGTAGTGCACGTGGTGCTTGAAGCTTCTTGTTTCGTGCTGTGCTAAAATGCTCTGGCTTCCTGCCTCTTTACGCCTTCCATTCCTTCCCTATTCCCATCAAATTCACACAGCAAGTCTTCTAGTGAAGAACATGAGAGATGTGGCTCTGGCCCTGAAGGATGTTGTAAGCTAAAGGAAGAGAGGTCAGAAAAAAAAAAATCACATTCATGGCTGTGGTCCCCATCATGCTAAAGATCACATTCGTGGCTGTGGTCACCATCACACTTTCTTCTTGGTAGAGGAGATGTTAGCAACCATGAAAATCTGTGTCCACCACATAGAACTGGAGGGTTGCAGAGGGTTTCTTTGAGAAAGGCAGAAAAGATGGCAGGCAGACAAATGAAGGATCGGCATGGTGGGAAGGTCAGGAGGGAGTACTGATGTCAGGAGTGGTGATTACAGCAAGGTGAAGGCAAGATAAGTGGGGAGATCAAGTGGGCAAAGGGAACTGCTTGAATGCTGCTGACTCAGTGAAGGTTTTGACAAGGGGAGGCCAAGTCTGCTAATAACAACACGCAACCAAACAAATACCAGAAGAAACCCAGCAAACACAGCGCCAGTTAATAACCTAGCTTCTGCTTCACTTGGAACCTCAGAAATGGATTTTTTTCCCTAAAAGGTACCAGTTAGTACAGGTCTTTGAATCAATCATTGACTTAGAACTCCATAAATGGGCAAAATTAGGGGTTTACGTCTTGTTCTTCCGACTACAGAAGGGAAGCAGGACAAACGAAGCAAAGGCAGCTTCCCTTGGAGGCTGAGCCAGCTCCTCGTGTGAGTAACTGGATGCTCTGGCCAGCACGGAAAGGCAGCATAGCAGTTCACGCCTTTACTCACATCTCTCTTTAGAAAAGCTTATGGTCACCCTGTGACACCACTGTGGTAACAGCATGCTCCCTAGGCTGACCCAGCTGACAGAAGGCTTCATGTTCCAAGGAATTGGTTACCACGAAAGGTTCGTTACCAAGCCCAGGCAGTCACATTCACACTGCTCACTGAGGAAGAAAAAGGAGGGGGAAGAAAAAGGAGGAGGGAGAGGAGAAGGAGGATGGGAGGAGGAGGAGGAGGATGATGAAGATAAGAAGAGAGAAAGAAGAAGCTAGAGGTAGAAGGAAGGAGAGAGGAGAAAGAGGAAGAAGAAGAAGAAGAAGAAGAAGAAGAAGAAGAAGAAGAAGAAGAAGAAGAAGAAGAAGAAGAAGAAGAAGAAGAAGGCGGCTAGAGCAAGTCCCACACTTAAAGTTATTGGGAACTATCAAGGGGTTGCTTCTGAATTCCCTTGGGGTGTGCAGGTGCCAGCAGTTGGGAAAGGCTGCTGAGCTCCATGCCAAGAAACTACATGCTCCAAATCAGCACCGGGGGAAGTTAGTCAGCTTTGGAGACTCTCCGCACCACCTTTGGCATGGAACTGTGAGCCATGTCAGCACATCGAGGCCTGGCTGAGGTAACATTAGTGCCAGTGGAGATGTCTAATGCGAACAGTTGTTCAAATGGCTAGTTAGCACATGCTTCCCTTTTCCAGCTCTTACACCTTCATCATGGCCGTGATTTGACCTGTGGACCTATGGGAAGGTCAAGCCATTCACAACAGGTTGTTAAAAAAAGATGAAATAATAAAACATTACCAAATATTGTAGAAAATATCACTAAATACCATTATCAGATCCTCAAAATAGCCATCATATCTTTGCTCTGTTTTGATCCTTCGACAGATTTATATTCCCTCCCCTCTCTCTTCCATCCAGACCTTTTTTCCCATCAAGCTCCTTCTATTTTGATATTCTTTTATTTTTTTTTTTAAGCCACCGAGTTTAATTCTGGTTGCTTTATGAGCACAAGTGGAGGCTGGGTTACTGGACATGGGCAGTCTCTCAGAAATATACCACTGAAAAAAGTGGCAGTGATAAGTCTCACTTTGCTCAAGTACTCTCAGTGTTGTCCAAAAATATCTTCTCATAAGTTTTTTATATTAATTTGAATGGGCATTGAAAGATTCATTTCTTTCACTTATGACTTAAAACTTGACAAGGGTCCTCTATGTAGTCTTGGCTGTCTCTGCCTCCTGAGTGCAGGGATTAAAGGGGTATACCGCTACCGCCTGGCTGACTTAAAAGTTTTATTTACAGTAATATTGACTTCCTGCTGGTGAACAGTTGTATGAAGTTTAGTGTGATGGTAGGTAGGTTTATGCAGCCATCACCTTACCAGATAACAGTTGTCCATTAGTTTAGAAAGCTCATACTGCCCATGGTAGTTTGAATGAGAATGCCCCCCTTCCCTAGGCTGGGGTATTTAACTGCTTGGTCCGCAGATAAATAGAACTGTTTGGGAAAGATTAGGTGGTGTGGCCTTGTTGGAGGTGTGCCACTGGAGGCGGACTTTGACGTTTCAAAAGGCATCTTGATGACCAGTTAGCTTTTTGTCACTCTGCCTCTTGCTTTTGGATCAGGAGACACGCTCTCAGCTCCCACTCCAGCACATGCCTTCCTGTTGGAGCTGTGCTCCCCACCATGATGGTCACGGACTCACCCTCTGAATTATAAGCCCCTAGTAAACTCTTATGCAAGTTGCGTTGATCATGGTGTTTAGTCAACACAATAGAAGTATCTAAGATACTGCCCAACTGTTGTTGAGCCCATTGCTTTATCCTAAGCCCTGAAACACTCTCTTGTCTTCTGCTACATTTCCAAAATGCCCCCAGGCATGAAGTCATACAAGCCGTGTGGTGCATCTAGACATTGACAGTTTTCATTATCACAGAGAGTCCTATCTGTACATCTTACAGTAGACATTAGAAACCTCTGAAACCAATGATATTGTGTCCTGTTTTGAAGGACACCCAATCTCCTCCCAACTCCATCTGTAAAGCAAAGAACCCAGAGGATTCCCAAGCAAGGCAGTCACCCCAGGGAGGATTCTGGACAGAGGCAAAGAGGGAGGGGGATGCACCAAGAACTCACAGCGGGCAGAAATGTGCTCATCTCACCTTGGGTGGAGCCCTGCCATCCAGCCATCCAGACTGCAGCTCCCCAGGAGCCCTAGCACTGTGTAAGCCTGCCAACCAAACAAATGCAGGCAGAGACAGCAAGCATATTTCTTAAAAGTCAACTTGGTGTACCTCCTGTAGGGGAGGCAGCGTGACCATGTGACAGTCATATTAGAACCATCCATTTCCTGTTAGCAGTTGTGGGAAAGGGAGCCCATGTGTGCTTTGGGGGCACCCTACCTCCCAAACTGACAAAGGAGAAAACGGTGATATTTTGTCTAAATGTACCTAGCCAGAATTCTCCTGAAAACAATCCCTAGCCCATTTGTCAAGGGCAGAAGTATGTTTGCAAGGACAGCCTGTTGGCTGAATCTCTTTTTCCATGCACGGATCTTCTCTAGGTGAGAGCAGGTTAGGAATCCACCCGGAAGTGTGAGCTGGAAGTGCTTCGGGACACTGCTGGGCTGGTGATGTCTCTTGGCCAGTTTAGAAGCAGGTTGTTGCACCTGAAAACACAAGTATCTTCTCTCTTTCTTTAGCTTTGAGTTCACGAAAATTTGTCTCTCATAATAGTTGCTAGTACTGTAGGGGCTGACAAAGCCTTGTGGGGAAGCCCTTGAGACTGATGAAAGTGGCAGGCTTCTCCATTATTGGGCAAACTCAGTAGAAGCTAGTCAAACTTGCTTAGCTCAGAAGAAACCAAAAGCAACTGCATCTTTCCCAGCTCAAAGCTCAAGTCTTATGCCAAAGCCACTGGCGAGTGGCAGCTTACTGTTTCTTCTCAGTTCATGGTCAGCAGAGCTGTGCCCTTTAACTACGGTGTAAGGCTTTCTCTCTTCGTCTCACTGAGGTGACTCTAGAATGAACTCACTGTGTTTAGAGATGGGATGTCATGCTGGATGCGGGGGTGCACACCTGTGATGCCAAACTGAGGAACTCAAGTGGAAGGATTACTCACTTGAGCCTAGACAGCGCAGAGAGACTGTGTCTCAAAACAAAACAAAACAAAATAAAAAGTAAGATATTAAGCAAAGAAAAAGAAATACTGAGAAGATGACAGTGCAGAGCCATACTTTGATATGCTCTTGACAAGCCCAGTGTTGGAGAGGCTGGCAGAAAGTAGTTTTGGACCTTGTGGGTCGAGCATCTACAGGACCACACAGTATGCCATTTCAGTCACTGTTTACAGCCCTCTTTTTGGCTCAAGTGTTCTCTTTGTCTGTCTCTGTGTCTCTGTCCTGTGTGTGTGTGTGTGTGTGTGTGTATGCGTGTGCATGTGCGTGTGCCCTCCCCCTCCCTCGCACACTGAGCCTAAAGCTAGGTTACTCTCATGTCTCTGCCCCCCATCGTCAGGTTTGCAGGTGTGTGTTTGGCCAGGCTCAGCTTTTATGTGGGCGTTCACGCATCCTTACCGACTGGTCCATTTCCACAGCCCTGTACTTGGCATCATTCTGTTAAAATTTGCTGGGTTTCCCCCACTTTTAATTATAGCAAGTATATCCCCTCCTTTGTTAAAACTATCCTTGTGCCTAGTACTGGGAGAGGAGAAGACTATTCTCCCACATTATAGTAACTTAACCAAAGTGTGAAGTAAGCTGTGAGCTAACAGTGACCCCACTGAGATTATACAGAGGACTTTGAAGAACAATGCCTTCCTCCCCATCATGGGGTCTGTGTAAAAGTATGGAATCATTCATTTTCTGACTTTTGGAAATGTGAAACAAGCTCACAAGTGATTGTCCAAGAAGGAACCACAGTGTTGGAGGGCTCATCTGCTTCCCAATGGGGAAAGATGAAGACTGCTCTGTCAAAGGGATGTGTGAAAAGGAGGTGTGCTCAGAAAGGAGTGGCAGCAAGGCTTGATGGGAGAGAGAAGCCGAGAATCTTGGGAGAAACGAGGAATGGTTTTTAAGGAACCAAATGTAGTTGAGTCATTAGACTCTTAAGATTAGATAGTTCAGTGCTGGCCCAGAATTTTTTTTTGGAAAAAAGGAAAGTTGCATGGGTTTTAAGATGAAAAGCCATGAAAATGATATTCAGATCACTGGTGATTTCCTAAAGAAGCAAAAGTAACAAGCAGCTGTTTTATAGCAAGCTTAGACCAAACGTAAGTAGATTGTTTACACTAAGGCTTCTCCTGATTTGGAACATCAATTCTTTTTAACTTCAGGCTTTGTGTGGACAGAGTTCTTGGTAATGGATATAAATCTCCACTATTCTGTGGAATTCCAGAGAAAAGAAAATTTCTCATTATTCATATATGGGGGGGGTGGTCATTTATTCATTCAGTTACGATACACACACCAACTGAGTGTCTGACACATCAGAAGTCATTTCTAGTGATGGACACTAGGCAAGCCTAATGTGCTGCACCAATTGCTTCCCTGTAACAGCTCTCCCTCATCTCAGCTTCAAACACTGAGCATTTTCATCCGAGAGTTTCTCTGGTCAGGTCTTCATCATCAGCTCAGCTCAGGGGCCAAGAGTCTCATAAGACTGAAGACTGGAGATGTGGCTGTCTAAAAGCCTGACCTGAGTTGGGGACATCCACTTTTAGGATGGCTCTCACATGGCTGCTGGCAGGAGACCCCAGTTCGTTGTCATTTGGGCCTCTCTGGTGTAGCTTAGGTACCTTCAAAACATGGTAACCAACTTCTCCAGATGAGTGACCTCCTAAGCAGCAAGGGGTAGCTGCAATGTCTTTCGTGGTCTAAGATTAGAAGCTAAATTCCGTGAGTTCTGCCCCATCCTGCCCTTTAGAACTGAGGCACTCAGTCCAGCCCTTACTCAACAAGGGGCAAATTAAGCCCCATCTTTTAAATTGAGAGTTTCATAATCTCTAGACTTCTTTTGTGTTACGGCTCCTGCTTTATCCAGGAGACTCTATTAGCTGGGTTACGGACAAGTATAAGCAGACCCGACCACTTCATCATTCTCAGGCATTAGTTATATAATGGTTCGTACACAGTAATAGGACCAGTGTTTGTCCGGCAATTACTAGGGAGGGTGTAGCTTTAAACGTATCCAAAGGTTGCCGAGAAGGCTCAACACTGAAGAGTGCTCACCGCTTTTGCAGATGACTCAGGTTTGGTTCCCAGACCCTATGCCAGGTGGCTCATAATCACATATTTAAAAAAAAAAAAAATCTTGAAAAAAGGGTATCTGGGCCAGGCATGGTGGTGCATGCCTTTAATCCCAGCACTTGGGAGGCAGAGGCAGGCAGATTTTCATGAGTTTGAGGCTGGCCTGGTCTACAAAGTGAGCCCAGGACAGTCGAGGTTACACAGAGAAACCCTGTCCAGAAAAACCAAAAAAAAAAAAAAAAAAAAAAAAGACATCTGATACTTGGGGTTCCATCTACAGAAATGGTGGCTCAATTGTTCTACTACATGACAAGGGTGTTTGTTATTCTTGAGAGCTCTTCAGGTGATGAACTACTGCCCCAGGAAACATTAAAATAAAGGAAAGAAAGGAAGGAAGGAAGGAAGGAAGGAAGGAAGAAAGAAAGAAAGAAAGAAAGAAATTGGCTCATTGAATTTAACCAGCCAACCATTGAATGCTCTTCCAAGAACCTGTTTAGTTGCATAATTTGGTGAGCTCACCCAGTTATTTAGGGGCCTTTGTCTCCATTTTTATTCCTTTAATCCATATTCTGTAATCCATATTCTGTTTTTTTAAAAAATTCATGTTGATTCAGTTTCCCAACTATATTAGACTTTGACATATTGATATTTCCTTACAGCTTTATCATGCAGTCACACATCCAAAGGAGTAATCTTAACTCTAGCAAAGCTGGCTTGAAGCATGTGTGTGCTATGTTAAAATGCCAGGCGTGCTATAATTATATTTTATCAGGTGAAGCTTAACGTTTTAATAGGCAGTGTCTAAGGCTGATTTGACAGGCTGTTTTTGGATGGTGAAATGGATGCTCAAAATAAGAAAACAGCACTCAGAGACTAAATGAGTCACTCCTGCTAGACGGCAGGATTGGAGTCTGTTATGAGGGACCTGAGCAATGGCTGCAGAACTGTCTTCTTTTTAATGTATGTTCATAAGCTCTGATTTGGAAGGTTGAGGAAAAGAACCCCTTCATGACTCATTAATCATTAAAGAAGAGAAGTGAACAGTTGGCAAAGCCCCAGAAGTCTTTACATAGATATTTATTTTATTTCACCATGAGGATAATTCATCAAAATAGCAAGATTTAATTGTCTTCACCAGCTGCATAGCTCTCTTTATCTCTTTAGATGTTGACAGGGACTAACCACCAAGTTGGATGGACAGGGTTGGTTACTCTACACTTCTGTCATGGGAAGGGATTTTATTTACTGGGGTTATTTGCCCAGTGACCATCACCTTTGCTTTGTTTGTTGATTGAACAGACGTGCCTCTCCTGCCTTGAGTTAGGTCTTTGGTTGTAAAGCAAACATTTGTACTCCGGTACCCTGAGTTCCTAGCAAGCTAATGGAAACACCGCTGATTCTGTGCACTAAGACAAATTGATTAGAATGACATAAATTGGGTTACTACTCTACTCCAGTCAAACACATGTCCTTTTTTGCCTTGTTTCCCTGCTCCTCCGGATGAGCTCACCAACTGTCCTCTGCTCCTATAAAGACTCCAATAACTTAAGGTGCCCAGGCCTGCCTGACAACAGCACACACTTGTGATCTTGACAGGCAAAATCAAGGTAGAGTCCCAATACCCACTGTGAGGCTGGTCTGAGTGGAAGCTGGTTTACGATATAGGAAGAAAGGGTAGTATTCAGGTTTTTCTGATGTGCAGGCTTTAGAGTTCTAATGAGAACTTGGAGTCCCTGTGCTTGTCTCTCCACTGACAGGAGGTTGCAGTCTGGCTTCTCGAGACTTTACTTTCTGCTTGGCTTTGAGTCTTCAGGCTGCTAGAGGGAGACTCAGAAGCTGAATGCATGCATGTTTCTTTTATCCCACTCAGGCATGTGTCTTCAAGTCTGGTTCCTTGCAATCTGCCTTTACCTAGGACCTCCTGAAGAGGCCACTCTGATGTCTACTCCTGATGTCTCATGGGAGGGAAACGCTTTCTGCTCAGCTTTGCAACTCTCACTTGCTTCCAAGTCCAAGCCTGGCAGAGTGAGGCCTCAGGGGGAGAATTAAATGCACATTATGGGACTTTCCTTATGTGCTGGGCACCGACTTTCCAATGACTTCAAACATATTTCTTAGAACTCTCACTCCAGATTTTCTATCTACTCTACCTAGGACTAGTAGTCTCTTGTCTTTCTACATCAGTATTCATCTTATTTATTTATTTATTTATTGTTTATTTGACAGAGTGTCTCACTGAGCCTGGAGTTCCCCACAGCTAGCTGGCAAACCAGCTCTAAGGATCCTCCTGTGTCTGCATCCTCAGTACTGGGCTTATAGGTACACACCACTAGGCATGGCTTTCTACTTAGGATCTGGGCATTGAACCCAATTGCAAATTGCCTTTCAGCCTGTGCACAGGCATGCTGTGGCACATGCATATCAATATATACGCACACAGGCAGGACATAAGTAATGAAAAGTTGAAAAAGCTAGCTAGTGAACATTTTGTCTGTTTACAGTGAGATGTTCACAAGGAAGAGCACTCCTCTCTCAAAGAGTGTTAGCTGGAGCGATGACTTCTCTGAGAGTGCTGGTCTTTCTACTTGACTTGGCATGTCTGTCTTTTAAACCTGAGACTATGTTTTGTAATCTAAGCGCTTTGAAAAGGTACTGAAATTTTATTTGGGAAGACGTATTTTCATGGTTTACGATGACTGAGCGCATTTACTTATGATTAGCTTAAACATATCTGTTCAAGCACACCTACATAAATATATGCAACTATGTGTAGCAGGATTTTGATATAGAAAGGTGTTGATGTCTGATTATCCCTTCCTCCACATCAGCCTCTATGCTATCTTGGCACATGACTCTCAAAAATCCCAGTTTCTGGTGGTTTAAAGCTGAGCTCAATATTCCCCTCTGAAGCTCAGCTGTGAGATACAGGTAGATATAAATGATCCCCAATCGTTCAATCATCTCGTTGAAAGCAATTTATCAGAAGCGATGTGCCTGGCACTTAAAGATAATCACTTCAGTCCTGTGACACTCAGTTACATCGGACACACCCCTCCCTCATTCCCCTCATCACCACAGTCAGAAGTGCTGTCACTGGTCAGTTAGATTTTATAGGACCTAGCTTTACCTTCTGCCACATCAGCCTCTGTCTAGTTCTCATGCATTTGTCTCACACACTTTGCTCCCCCTCAAATTTCAGATATTATTCTCAAAGTGAAAAAATCTGATCGTCTTTCCCACTTGCTTCCGGTTGGTCTCAGGACACACTGCTCCATGGTCCAACTTTTGCTAGTTTTAGTCTGTCCTTCACTATTGTAAAATTCGTGACTGCCAATATCCTCGTTCCTGGTACTTTAAATCTGAACACGAGACTTCATCAAAGGTTCCATTGTGCTATACAGTTATAAATTATTAGCAATTTAAACTTCAGAGTTTCTAAAACTTACTGCCTTTAGCTGGTTTGAAAGAGCCACTGCAGTTGGAGCATCCTTCCCTCTTCTTTTTGCATAGAAGATGCCTCACCAGCCTTCAGTTCTAAAATCACCCCAACTTTCTGACCCTGGTCCCAATTGACTCATTTTATATTTATTCTCTGTATATGTCTCAGCTTTGTTGTGCTTATACACGCTCCATCCCCTTGTTGATTTCTGTCTGCTTATTTGTAAGGTAAAATCCAGGAGAGCAGAAGTTTTATATATTCTTACTCATCATTGTTTTGCTCTGCAGAGGACCACATAGCTCCTGGAACATGGGAGATGCATAATGAATTCTTTTGCAATGAATTATGAAAACTTTAAATTTATTATTTCACTTGTGTGGATGGTTTTCAGATTGTTTCATTAAAATCTCTGTGCACAGGCACATGGTATAGGACATTTCCTTTGTTTCAGCCCCAGACATTATGTGTCTAATGAATAATTGTTTTGCCTAAAGACACTAAGAATCAATAATGAATCACTTATCTTCTTTGTTTGGTTGGTAAGCAGACTAGGGTAAAATTTAGTATTAAATTCTAGCTAGTTATAGTCATTTGCAAAAAATCTGTTCAACAAATATTCAATGATCATTTTGGTATAGAAAACACTGTCTGAAGGTGACGAGGTTGGAAGGGCCAGGGGCAACGGAGGACAGCTGTGAGAAAGTATTTTTCTAGTCACAGCAGGGACTTTGTATACAAGAGCTCACGGTTGTGGCTACATGCACAAGGCCTGCACAAGAACAGGCAGCCTAAATCCAAGTATGAATGTGGGCAAGGCTCCTGAAGTCCTATCCCTGTTGAGGAGCTTCTGTGTGGGGGTCCACCACCCTTTGATTGTGGTCCCTGATAGGCTAGCCATGTTCCTGTGAATGGCTCTATCCCCTACACACACTGGCAGCACCAAGTGGACTCAACTGGTTTAAGAAAGAACAGTTCAGAGGGAAAAGTTGGTGGGGGTATGGGAGGAGTTGGAAGGCAGAGATTGGGGGAGATTTGATCAAAACACATCGGGGCATCACAGAGGGAAAGCACAACATTCTCTCCAGTGGAAAGGAGCGTGGCGAGTGGAGAAGACTATGATCAGCTCAGTGCGAACAGCATGGAGAAGGTGGGGGCTGCGTGGGAGAGGAGCTTGTGGCGCATATGTGTAGTATATACTGCAGTTTATCAGAAAACTGACTTTTTCAGGAGAAAAGTAGAAATTCATGGAAGATTTGGATAAATGGGTCATCTTTAAACTTTCAAAAGAATGAAGGAGATCTGGGCATATGTTGTCTTGTAGGCACAGAGTACCAAGGTTGAGTCCCACAACTGTATACAAGAGCTAGTGTGATGATGTGCACTTACAATCCCAGTGCTGGGGATGAGGAGACAGGCGGGGTGCTGGAGCTCACTAGCCATGCAGGTTAGCCCATGTGGTGAGCTCCAGACCACTTAGAGATCCTGTGTCAAGAAGAAAAAATAAAATAACGAGGTGCAGGGCACTTGAGGTACAATACGTGGGGCTGACTCTAGTTTCCATATGCACATGCATCCATGTGCACCCACACACATGAATATGTGTGTACATGTGCACACACACACACACAAGAAAATAATTATCATTGACCATCATGTGGAGAGACAATGTATTTGTTTGAGTCACTATATTTTATAGACCCTGTCTTTACCCTTGCCATCCTATTGTGCCAGTGATTGACGAAAAGAGTTCTCTGAGGAGGCATGAGAGGCAGAGGAAAGAGTTCAGCAAGGTTGCATCCCAGCTGGAGCCTCCACCTTGGTCTCCAAGGAGAATGCACTGCATGAATCAAGGCTGCTGTGAGGTAAGGGAGCTCTGATCAATAATCAGCAACCAACACTGTCACTGCAGCTATGCTCACACAGACTTGCTCAAGGTCAGAACTGGGTGCTTTATTTGTTTAGGTTTCAAGATATTTTCCTTTTTGTGCATTTCTTTATGGCAGGAAGAACACGTCATGTGACTAAAACAAAGCCTAGGAGTCCGTGCAGTTGGACCCCAGTTTTATTCCACAGAGACAACGACTATTAGGATTTGGTGGGGCTGGAGTAACTTTTTCTCTTCTGTAAACCAAATCACAGCAAGGCACACTGGCTGCTTTAAATCTTTCGCTACTTGCCCAATAATGTAATTAGAAGATCATTCTAAAGCGAAACAGGGCTTGTATTGTTTCTTTTAGTGCCTATAGAGGATTACACTATAATCCTGTATACCTGTATACTACTGTATAGTTACCTGGATTTTCTTCTTTTAATTTTCTTTGTACACTGGCACAATGTATATTACCTCAATACTTGCAATAAAGCAGAAGATAATAATTGAAACTAACAAGCAGGGTCCCACATCCTAGCCGAGTCCACCTGGAAAGCCAGTCTTTGTGCCTTGAATTATCACAGCACAGAAGGAACGGTGTATTTCCACCCGTGACAATGGGAAACCAAGTGACAGGTATTCAGTCAGCTCATTGACGCTGGAGGGCCTCGTCCGAAACTGTTCATTTCATCTGAATGTGGCAGAACGCCCAAGCCAATTTTACAACGATGTCGGGGCATTTCATAGGTTATGAAGGGATCCATTGTGACTGTGTTAAAAGCTCTCCAAAGTGTGTCCCAGACTCTATTGATTTAATGTAAAGCCTAATTATAGTCCACGGCCTTAAAACACAAGTCTGAACTAGATTTGAGCTCTCAGGCAGCATTTTGTAAATCTACATACACCTTTATTTTTGGAGATTTTTTAAAAAAGACTCTTTTCTAAGCCATGACTTAATGGAGCCAGAGATCTGAATGTGTTCTGGCTTGGCTGTGTTACAAAGCTAACATGATAAGGAGTGGCTTCAGAGACAGAACCTTGGCTTCCCCCGCCCCCACCCCTCGCCCCCCAGCAGCCTGTGTAGCCACAATGGACACAGTACACACAGTACACACGGCTGCGGCAAGGTGGGGATATTGCTGTTTCCCCAGGCAGAGTCTCCCTCTGTCCCCTCTTGAATCCTCTCCAAAGAACAGATTCTAAGGCAGACCAGGTTCTAAACAAAATGATTGGTCCAGAATTGAGCGCAGCCGTGTAATTCCTGTTTGACTGTAGGAAGCCATGTGGGTAGAATGTGGGTGTCTGTTTTCTGTCTGATAAGGCTGTTTCAGCAAGGCAACTAATGCCTAGTGTTAGAAAGTATCTGTTGGTGACCGGAGTGAGAGAGAAGATTTTTTTTTTCTGTCTGGTGTCCACTTTAAAATGAAGACTGAAAAGTCTAGAATAAATCCTTTAATATCTGAGGTCAGGGTTTTGGTACAAAGCAATAAAAAAGACTAAGATGGTTTCCTTCCATTCTATTTCTGGAAGAAGTTGAGCCGATGAGTGACTGTCAGCCACAGCCATCGCTTCTCAGTGATGGTGCTGAAAAGATGCTCATCTATAGCAAAACAGAGCCACGGGCGTCATAGTATCACACTGACGCTTAGATGCATAGGCGGGTCATTTCTTCTTCTTAGTTTATTTCATTGATGTAAAATGTGACACCAAAAACTCAAAATGGTCTGGAGCAACAAAGACAGAGTTCATGGGTGCAATTAAAGTTAAGTTCTTATCATTCTTAAAAATCTTATTAAAACTAACAAAATATTTGTAACCCTCATGGTAGCCACAAAGAAAAACAAGCAAACAAACAAACTTCAAGAGATACTTTAAAGGTAAAAGTAAAGAACCAAGACACTCTATAAGAGAAAAGACACCCAACCATTCATACACACAGTATGAAAATGATGAAAAGTGGGAAGGAAGGAAGAGCTGGAGGCATAAGGGAGGCAAAACAACTAATTAAATGACAATTTGAAAGCTTTAACCCTCAAACAAATTATTCTCAACCACACATAGATAGATCATGTGTGTGTGTGCACATATGTGTGTGCAAGTGTGTGTATGTATGTGCGTGTGCATGTATGTGTGTGTGCATGTGTGTTTGTGTATATGTGTGCATGTGCATTTGTGTGTATATGCGTGTGTGTGCATGTGCGTGTGTGTATGTGTGTGCATGTGTGTATGTGTGTGCATGTGTGTATATGTGTGTGCACACATGTGTGCATGTGTGTGTGTGTGTGTGTGTGTGTGTGTGTGTGTGTTGCTAGCATCAGTCCTTGTCTCCCACCGTGTGTGAAGCTGGATCTCTGATTCCCATGCTCCTGGCCTTTATGCTCCTAGACCTTCTCCTGTTTTCAGTGTCCATGCCCCAGGGCACTGCTGCGGTGCACATGCAATACCATGTCTGGCATTTTTGCATGGGTGCTGGGATATGAACATAGGTCCTTACTCTTGGAAGGCCAGCATTTAATCCATTGAGCCAGTTTGCATCCAAGCCTATTTAATTTAAGAAAACTAAAATAATATCAGCTACCTTTTCTAACCATAATGATATAAAACTAAAGGGAAATAAAAGAAATAGAAAAAGAGCCAGGCACGGTGGCGCAAACCTGTAATCCATCACTCAGGAGGGAGAGGCAGGCAAATCTCTGTAAGCTAGAGTCCAGGACAGCCAAGGCTACACAGAGAAACCTTGCTCAAAGGAAAAAAAAAAGGAATATAAAAATACATAGAAATTAGACAACATGTTCCTGAATAATCAATAAATAGATAAAGAAATTTAAATTTTTCCTGGGAGAAACAAAAGCAGAAACCCACATATGAAAACCTATGTGACATAGCAATAAACATTTATAGCAATGACTTTGTACACAAAAACAGAGCAACAATAAAAGTGGGTGACATACATACATACATATGTGTGCACGTGTATGTAGCAAGGATATCGTAATAAAATGTCACTCAATGAAAGTCCTGGAACACAATGGACATATGTGTGTGTACGTATGTATGTATGTATGCTATACATATGCATGTATTATTTGCTATATATAACCCATGTATACAAAACACATATGTATGTATATATAAAATTTGTATATCTGTATGTGAGTGTATCAATCATAATTATAGAATGAAATATCATGAACTTGAGATCAAGTCTGGAGGGAACCATGGGAGGGATTGGGGAGAGGAAATGATGTTAATACACTACTCATGTGTAACTGAAAAAACTGTTTCAGCTTGAAAAAAAAAAAAGCTAGAAAAACAAAAACTAAGGCCACAACTCTCAGGAAGGAGTAAATAATAAGAGTCATAGCAGAAATAAATGAGTTAAAAGTCAAAATCTTGAGAAGAATAGCAAAATAAATGATACTTTGAAAAGTTGAAGAAAATTGATAAAGCTCTGGACAAAGCTAGATAGAAGACTAAAATAATATTTAGATGAGAGACAACAAGGGGAGTCACAGCTTATACTACAGAAATTGTCAAGTAGTTTAAGACATTTTATGAAATTTCATCACAAGAAAGCAGGTAATGTAGAAGAAATAGCCAGATGAATGTATACCACCTACCAAGATTAAATTATGAAGAAGTACGAAAATTCTCTCTCTCCCTCCCTCTTTCTCTCTCTCTTTCTCTCCTTCTTTCTCTCTCTGTCTCTCTCTCACACACACACACATACACACACATTCTCTCCCTGTCTCTCTCTTTGTCTCTCTGTCTCTCTCTCACACATATACATACACACACTCTCTCTGTGTCTCTCTGTCTCACACACACACACACACTCTGTCTTTGTCTGTCTCTGTCTCTGTCTGTCTGTCTGTCTGTCTCTCTTTCTCTGTCTCTCTCTCTCACACACACTGCCTCTGTCTCTCTCTGTCTCTGTCTGTCTCTCTCACACACATTGTCTCTGTCTCTGTCTGTCTCTGTCTGTCTGTCTGTCTTTCTCTCTCTCTCTCTCTCACAAACACACACTCTGTCTGTCTGTCTCTGTCTCTCTGTCTCTGTCTCTGTCTCTGTCTCTGTCTGTCTCTGTCTGTCTGTCTGTCTTTCTCTCTCTCTCTCTCTCTCTCTCTCTCACAAACACACACTCTGTCTGTCTGTCTCTGTCTCTCTGTCTCTGTCTCTGTCTCTCTCTCTCTCTCTCTCTCTCTCTCACACACACACACACACACACACACACTCACTCACAGAGAAAGAAAATCTGAATAACAGATGCAGAAACTCTCAATATAACATTAACAACTTATATTTAGTTCCACATTTGAAAGATCATTCACCAAGGAGTTTTACCCAAGAATGCAAGAAAGGTTCACTATGGACAAATTAATAAACACAAAACAGGAAATCCTGTTGTCTTCATGTATAAACCTGAAGAACCTTATGCCAGGTACAGTAATCTAGACCCAGGAAGCACGTTCTCACTAGGTGGAATCTCTAGCTGCTGAGTGTATAGACATTTAGAGTAGACTGTCTGGGTGGAGTAGAAAAAATTAGAAAGATGGAGGAGGTCAGAATTTGTAGTTAGGAGACATTATTTTATATTGCACAGTGAGTGTGACAAAAGAGAGTAGTAGTGTACTGTTTATTAAAAAAAACTAGAAGAAAAAAAGAATTTGAGAGCTAGGTATACTTACCCTGATAATGAATATTCTACAGTGTATACATGGAATAGAACATCATGTGGCCCTTCATAAACAGGCATATGTATATGCTTATATATTAATTTGAATATGTATATATGCATATGTGTTAATTGAAAAAAATCAAAGACCATCCCACAAGTAGAGTGATGCTTGAACATTTTGGCTTTGAAGTTTTTTTATTAATTAAAAATATTATTATTTTATTTTATGTGTATTGATGTTTTGCCTGCATGTATGAGGGTATCAGATCTTGGAATTACAGACAGTTATGAGCTGCCATGTGGGCACAGTGAATTGAACCTGGGTCCTCTGGAAGAGCAGTCAGTGCTCTTAACCTTTGAGCTATCTCTCCAGCTCTTGGCTTTGATGTTTTGTTGCTAGAAAGGATCAAAGGACCCACAGGTTTACAGGGGAAATAAAAGATTTAGTTTTGAATATGTTAGATGCTGTCTTTAAATTCTCTGTAGGAGCTAATAATGTTTATTATCAGACCAATATTTATTATTATGTCAGTATAACCCTCTAGCAATCAATCAAGACAGACACTTGTTAGATTTTAAAATAGCCTTAGTTAACCTGGGGCAGGGCAGACATTAATCTCCTAAATTACTTCCCATAGTGTGGCAGGCATGGGATCCCTGCCTCAATCCCATGCCATCTGCTTCTAATAATTTCTATCAAGCTACCTCCCATCCATAATCCCAAATACTTGCTAATGTTCTTCAGCTGGGCCAAATCTCCATCCACGCTGGCCATGTGTTTCTCCTCCATCTAACCCATGATGACAAGAGCTCCTTCCTTCTCCTTCTTTTCCTTGAGTCTTCTTCTTCCCAAGATTCTCTCTGTCTCTCTAAGCCTGGGAACCTTAGTCACACCTATGGCAGTTGCCCTGCCCAGGTGACTGGCCTTCTATTAATTAGCATCAAAATACATCGGACCAACCTCCTTCAGTTAGAGAAGACTGGCACTTAACTAGAGTGATGCAGTCAACTATATTTCATTTTTTTGGAGAACAAAGTAGTCACAATTATAAATATAGATATTTAAGTCAACAGAAAAAATCTACAGGAATAAATGCATCATCAGAAGGAGTGATGTGGATGGATAGGAGACACCACCACCACCTGCTTTCTTATTCAAAACAAAAACTTTAACCAAAATTAGACAGTTGCTGAGATAGATAGTTGTTATATATGCTGCTAGTAGGTGGAGTAATAAGTAACCAAATGACCACTTTTCCAGACATTTGTTGAGGCATTTTTACTTTCTTGATGGTAGACCAGATGGCTAGATCACTAAACAGTGCTACTGATGAACAACCTGAGTACCTTCACATGCCTGGTTTGGAGAGAGGCCAGGCCAGCATTGCCCAGCTGTGAATCAACCTGCTTCCCTTTTCTTGCTCTGATAACAGAATCCTCCATACTCAGTTCCCTCCCTTGTGAACATTTTGTCAAGAATAAGACAAGCTGTGCTGTGTATCTTTGCTTATACAAATACCTGACCCGTTGGTTTATTAAAAATAAAATGTAGAAAACAATTTGTTTGTTTGTTTTTTAAGACCAACCAGAGGAAATATTCCAGAGGAAAACTAAGGAGGTTCTCATTTGCCCCAGAGCAGTGAGCTCATCGTGACCTTATTCTTGGGTCACCATCTGGTGAGACTCTGGGAGCTGAGGTTACCTGTTGTTTTTACATTGTGCCTCTGAGGCATGGTGGAGAAACTTTGAGAGGAAAAAATGTCTTGAATGTTTATGGAGATGCAATTAGATGTGACCTCGGTGTCACTAGATTCAAGTCAAATATTCTAAGGAGAAACAAGAACAGCAGAGTCCAGTCTGTTAGATCCTGTATGTGTTTGTTCACCCAGGTTTCATTTTAATAAAACCTGGAGTGAGTCTGCAGCTTTAAAAAGAACAAATAGCTACCTTGGCTGTCGAGCTTTCAAATGAATAAATGAACCATCTTTGGCTCCTCCGATGAGATCATGGACATAACTCCTGCCTGATGAGTGGTCAAAGGAGGATGGTCCAGGGGAACAGTCCATCTTCTGCCATGTCAGGTTCGGAGCAGCAGTCCCTGGGACAGTTCGGCAGACTCCACATACCAGTGATGATCTAAATTTCTCATGTGACTGAGTTGCTGTAGTAAAATCTGTGAGCTTTCTGAACACTGGCCAGTCTGTGAGGCCAGGAAATCTGCATATTCCCCTGACACACACCTGCACCATTTGGTGTGTCTGCAGATGCAGGAAATATGGACCAGGAGGCCCCCTTCATTTTCGATGGTGTGCATGAGGATGCCTCAGTCATGACTCAGTTCTCTTATTTTAACTGGTTCCTGCTGTTTGTTTTTAAGCTTCTCAAACTTTCTTCTAGTTTTATCACGGTGAAACTGGTATATGAGAAATCTGTGAGTCCAGAACAGTTGTGCATTCCTTTGGCAGGGGTAGGAGGACTTAGAGAGACCAAAAACAAAGAAAAGGCCATCAAAACCTAAGGGCAATGCACTAATACCTGCCAATATCACCTCTCATTTTTTTGTTTTTGTTTTTCGAGACAGGTGTAGCTTTGAATGTCCTGGACTTGGTTTGTAGACCAGGCTGGCCTTGAACTCACAGCAATCTGCCTGCCTCTGCCTCCCAAGTGCTGGGATTAAAGGCCTGCATTTTTTGTTTGCTTGTTTTGTTTTGTGGTTCTTTTGTTCATGCTTAAAATTGGAGACGCTAACGTGAATTTCCCACCTGGATCTCAGCAATGCATGAGGTTTTCCATTTTAGTGTTCTGTTATATCTTAAGACTTGTTATAAATCAACAGTAATTAAAGCAATAGGGTGGTGCTGGGCGTAGACATAAAAATACACTTCTCTCTCTCTCTCTCTCATCTCCCCACCTTCCCCCATTAGATTAGGGTTGGTGAAGATATTTTTCCATTTTGTAGGCTACTCTTTTTTCTTCTGCCTTGCAGGAGCTTTCCAGTTTCATGAGGTCCCATTTATTGATTATGGATCTTAGAGCCTGAGCTGTTGGTGCTTTGTTCAGGAAATTGCCTCCTGTGCCAATGAGTTTAAGGCTGATTCCCACTTTCTCTTCTATTAGATTTAGTGTATCCAGTTTTATGTTGAGGTCTTTGATCTGCTTAAAATTGAGTTTTGTACAGGGTGATGAATATGAATTTATTTTCATTTTTCTACGTGCAGACATCCAGTTAGACCAGCACCACCATTTGTTGAAGATACTTTCTTTGTTCCATTGTATGGTTTCGGATTCTTTGTTAAAACTAAGGTGTCCATAGGTGTGTGGGTTTAATTCTGGGTCTTTGATTCAACTCCATTGAGCAACCTGTCTGTTTTTGTGACAATACCATATGGTTTTTATTACTATTGCTCTGTAGTACCTCCAGAAGTTCTTTCATTGTACAGGATTGTTTTAGCCATCTTGAGTTTTTTATTTTCCCATATGAAGTTCTTTCAAGGTCTGTAAAGAATTGTGTTGTAATTTTGATGGGAATTACATTGAATCTGTAGATTTCTTTTGTTAGGATGGCCATTTTTACCATGTTGATCCTACCAATCCATGAGCATGGAAGATCTTTCAATCTTCTGATATCGTCTTCGATTTCTTTCTTCAGAGACTTGAAGTTCTTGTCATACAGGTCTTTTGCTGGCTTGATTAGAGTTATACCAGGAAATTATAAAATTATATATATCCTGGTATATATATATATATATATATATATATATATATATATATATATATATATATATATATATATATACACACACATGTATCTATGGCTATTATGAAGTTCTTTCCCTATTTTTTCTCAGCTAATTTGTAGCTTGTATAAAAGAGGGCTACTGATTTTTAAAAATTAATTTTGATACTTTGCTGAACATAATTATCAGCCATAGGAGTTTTCTGGTAGAATTTTGGGGCTAACATACATTATATATATTATATAATATATATTATATATTACATGTATATTATCATATCATCTGTGAATAGTGATCCTTTGACTTCTTCCTTTCCAGTTAGTGTCCTCTGGATCTCCTTTATTTGTCTTACTGGCCTAGTAGAACTTCAAGTACTATATTGAGGAGATACGGAAAGAGTGGATAGCCTTGTCTTGTCCCTGATTTTAGTGGAATTGCTTTAAGTTTCTCTCTATTTAATTTGATGCTGGCTATTGGTTTGCTGTATATAGCCTTTATTATGTTTAGGTATGTGCCTTGTATGCCTGATCTTTCCAAGACTTTTAACATGAGGGGGTGCTTGGATTTTGTCAAAGGCTTTTTTCAATCTAATGAAATGATCATGTATTTCTTCTTTCAGTTTGCTTATATGGTGGATTACATTGGTAGGTTTTTTATGTTGAACCACTTCTGCATCCTTGGTATGAAGCCTACTTGATCATGGTGGATGATGTTTTTGATGTGTTCTTGGGCTCAGTTTGTGCATATTTTATTGAGTATTTTGGGATCAATGTTCATAAGGGAGATATATCTGAAATTCTCTTTCTTTGTTGAGTCTTTGTGTAATGTAGATATTAAGGTGATTTTGGCCTCGTAATGAGTTTGGCAATATTCTTTCTGCTTCTATCTTGTGGAATCATTTCAGTCTTTGAAAGTCTGGTAGAATTCTGGTCCTGAGCATATTTTTAGAGGGGGGCATTGGCAGATTTTTAATGACTGGTTCTATTTCCTTAGGTGCTATTTTTAACATGATCTGGATTTAATGTTGATAAGTGGTATCTATCAAGAAAATCATCCGTTTCATTTAGATTTTACAGGTTTTTGAAGTAAGACCTAACAATTCTTTGGATTTCCTCTGTGCGTCTTGTTACATTCCCTTTTCATTTCTGTTTTTGTTAACTTGTATACTTGTCTCTCTGTCTTTTAGTTAGTTTGGCTAAGGGTTTGTCTATCTTGTTGATTTTCTTAAAGAACCGGTTCTTGGTTTTGTTGAGTCTTTGTATTGTTTTCTTTGTTACTGATTTATTGATTTCAGCCCTGAGTTTGATTATTTCCTGCATCTACCCCCCTGGATGTGTTTGCTTCTTTTTGCTCTAGAGCTTTCAGGCGTGCCTTTAAATTGCTAATATGATATCTCTCCAATTTATTTATGAAGGCACTTGGTGCTATGAACTTGCCTTTTAGCATTGCTTTCATTGTGTCCCATAAGTTTGGGCTTGTTGTGCCTTCATTTTCATTGAATTGTAGAAGGTTTTAAACTTCTTTATTTCCTCCCTGACCCAGTAGTCACTGAGTAGAGAGGTGTTCAGTTTCCATGAATTTGTATTGTTGTTGAAGTTCAGCTTTAATCTATGGTGGTCTGATAAAGTAAAAGGAGTTATTTCAATTTTCTTTTATCTGTTGAGGCTTTGTCTCTGATTATGCGGTCAATTTTAGAGACCATTCACAAGATGCCTAAAAGAAGGTGTGTTCTTTTGTGTTTGGGTGAAATATTCTGTAAGTATCTGCCAGGCCCATTTGATTCAGAACTTTGGTTAGTTTCATTATTTCTGTTTAGTTTCTGTTTCCATAACTTTTCCGTGGTGAGTGGTGATAAAGTCTTCTACGATTAATGTGTGGGTTTTGATGTGTGATTTAAACTTTGCTAGTATTTCTTTTATAAGTGTGGATGCCCGTGCATGTAGGCCATCGATGTTCAGAACTGAGATGTCTTCTTGGTTGATTTTTCCTTTGATGAGTATGAAGTGTCCTTCTCCATCTTTTTTGATTAATTTTGGGAGAAAATCTATTTATTTTTAGATAGTAGAGTGGCTATTCTAGCTTGTTTCTTTGGTCCATTTTCTTGGAAAATCTTTTCCAACACTCTGCTCTGAGGTAATGTCTATTTTGTTGCTGAAGTGTTTCTTGTATGCAGCAGAATTATGAGTTCTGTTTTCCCATCCATTCAGTTAGTTTGTTTTTAATTGGGGGAACTGAGTCTACTGATATTGAGAGATATTAATGAGCAATGGTTGTTAATTCCCATTATTTTGATGATGGCGGTGTTAGTGTAGGTGGTTAAGTGTGCGTGTACTCTCCTTATTTTGTTTTTGCTAGTGTAGAATTATCTATTTCCTGTGTTGTATTGGGTATAGTTAACCACCTAGGGCTGGGGTTCACCCCCTAGTATTTTCTGTAGGGCTTGATTTGTGGATAGATTTTTTTAAATTTTGGTTTTGTCTTGAAATGTCTTGTTTCCTCCATGTGTGTTGATTGAGAGTTTTTCTGGGAATAGTAGTCTATGATGGCATCTGTGGTGTCATAGAAGCTACAGGACATCTGCCCAGGCTTTTCTAGCTTTTAGAGTTTCTGTTGAGAAGTCAGATATAATTCTGATGGGTCTGCCTTTGTAAGTTATTTGGCCTTTTTCCATTGCAGATTTTAATATTCTTTTTTCATTCTGTAATTTAGTGTTTTGATTATTATGTGGAAGGAGGATTTTCTTTTCTGATGCAATCTAATTGGTGTTCTATATACTTCTTGTATGTGTATAGGTATTTCTTCCTTTAGATTGGGGAAACTTTCTTCTATGATTTTGTTGAAAATATTTTCTGGTCCTTGGAGCTGGGACTTTTTACCTTCTTTGATTCCTATTATTCATAGGTTAGGTATTTTCATAGCATCCCAGATTTCCTGGATGATTTGTGTCAGAATTTTTTTAGATTTAATATTTTCTTCAACTGATGTATCAATTTCTTGTATCTTCTATCCTTGAGATTCTCTCTTTCATCTCCTCTATTCTGTTGGTGATGCTTGCATCTGTTGTTTTCCCTCTCCAGATTTCCTCAGTTTGTGTTTTTGTTAATTGATTCTATTTCCATTTTCTGGTCTTGAACAGTTTTATTTATTTCCCTCACCCTTTTAATTAAGTTTTTAATTTTCTTTCTTTCTTTTTCTTTTTCTTTTTTTAGACAAGGTTTCTCTGTATTGCCTTGTCTGTCATAGACCTGCTTTGTAGACCAGGCTGGCCTCAAGGTCACAGAGAACCTCCTGCCTTTTCCTGTATTTCTTTAAGGGATTTATTCATTTCCTTTAACAAACCCTCTACTTGTTTAATTGTGTTTTCATGTATTTCTTTAAGGGATTATTTATTTACTCTATATTTTTGTAAGATTGGACTTGCAGTCATTGGTTTGTGAAAGGACATCCAGGGTCTGCTGTAGTAGAATAGATGTGCTCTGGAGGTGCCATGTTGCTCTGCCTCTTGCTATCTGTGTTCGTGGGCTGGCCTTTAGCCCACGTGTTTCTGGCATATTAGGTATTGGAAATGCATCCCTAACCTGGATGTTCTTATTGGAGCAGGCCTGGTGCAGTGGCCTGACAATGGATCTGGGCCTCTGTAGGTCTTCTCAGGAATGAAGGCTCTGAGGATAGCACGCAGCTCACCTCTCCTGGCTCAAATGTGTTGTTTTAACTAGAGCTATGTGAAGCATATTCAGTTGGACCCCTTCTCTACATATGTACAGAATTAATTCTAGGTGTATTTAATATCTTAGTGTAACAGGGAAAACCACATAAAAGGTTCTTTTTGTTGGTTTTGAAGATGAAGTTTTTAAAGACAAGACCCAAAAGTATAGTAGATGAAGAACATGAATGATCAATTGAACCACATGCTCTGCATAAGCACTTGACACAAGACCTGCAAAGAATGAAAAATGAAGGTACACAGCTGACTTCCACTAATTATGCTGACTGTCCTCAGCTGCAAGCATGTGGTAAAGTGGTAGGATTGCTCAACGAGACCACTGTGCTGACCCCATCTCTGCTTTCCCCACCCATGCCCTGTTCCCCTACCAAAGTAATTGTCTTGGAGGGTATCCTTAGCATCTTGAACTGTTTCCTGGCACCTCTTATCAACACTGAAATATATAACTCCTTTATGGAATTTGAGTTTGTAAGTAAAGAGTTTGTGTGTGTGTGCACATGTGGTGTGTGCAATGTGTAGGAATCTGTTCTTTCCTTCTACTGCATGGGGGCCATGGATCAAATTCAGGTTTGGTGGCCAGCACTATTACCCTCTGAGCCATCTCTCTTGCCCTTGTTTATATTATGTGTATTACATAGAGGTATTGCAGGTATAGTATTGAGTTCTGATCAGTCCAATTAAGACAACACTAGCCCCATTCATGTATTTTTTACCAATATTTTTAATGTATAAATTTTAGTGGCTCAGTTGATATAGACTACCGTAGCAGTTAGGATTATTGATCTAGGGACATCCTTCTTACACTTATATTTTGTGTGTGCTTTGTTTTAGCTGGGTGGTTGTGAAAGAGTTACTAAACTTCTCTTGTCATAGTTTTCTTGACTGTAAAATAGACTAATAAGAGTAGATACCTAGCTAGGCCAAGCACTCAGGGAAGCAGAGGCAGGCAAATCTCTGTGAGTTCACAGCTAGCCTGGTCTACAAAAGTGAGTCCAGGACAGCCAAAGCTACATAGGGAAACCATGTCCAAAAAAACAAAACAAAACAAAACAACAAAAAAAAGCAGCTACCTTCATGAAGGAACACTGTGACAATGGAGTCTGGTACTTGTACCATGTAGTAAGTGATAGTGGTTATTTTAACTGTGTGTATAAAAGGATGAGTTTTAATATCCTTTGGTCCCAAGCATGTGCCAGTGCTGGGACCTTCCTTGACATCCTCTCAATGCCATCGGTACGTAAAGGGCACACGAGTCAGGGTGGAGAGATTCAGAAATGTCCTAAAAGGCACACTGATGCCCATAAAGTAGTTCAGATGCCCTCCAAGTTTAGGGCCCAGGTGGTCACCCTCCCACTAGGTGACTGAGCACATAGTTAACCTGTGCATGTTGATGACACAGAGAGCGACTCCTAAGGTCTCACAGTGTCCTCTAGAGTAGGCTTTTTAGAAGTGGATGCTCGGCTTGTCCTTTGGCACTGACTTGTCTTCTAATGGTGCCCCCGACCCCAGTCTATGCCTGTGCCTCTAATCTCAGGCACTGTCTATCCCTTAGGACCACAGCCTTGTTCCTTCAACATGAGTGTCAGAAAAGATGGCAGCCATGAGCACCTACTCTTTTCTTTCTGGCTAGCTATTGTTACATAAACTTCATCAGCCTCTGTCCCACTAAGCTAACTTCTGGTGATTAGCCAGAGCTATTTTAGAAGCTTAAATGACTGACTATTGACTATTTCTTTCCAATCTTACCATAACAATCCCGATTTCCTTTGAATGCCTCTGATTAACTAGGAGAAGGGTCATGTATAATGGAGTGGAAAAAAGATTAATATTTCTGGATATTATCTCACCATAACTGAATACATGATAATTCACTTAATTACAGACATTTAGATTATTTGCAATTTTTAGCTATTAAAATGACATTGTATTAACACTGATTTTTAAAAACCCTCATATTTTGTATGACTTAAGATGAATTACCAGAATGGAAATTCTGGATCAAGTAATACAAAAATGTGAAATGTGATTCATGAAAAGTACTTTAAGAATTTCCTTATCTGTATAAACTTAAGTTGACAACACAACATATTTCCTTTCAATAAAGTCCTCAAAGACTGAACATTTAGAGGTTTAGTCTTTTAAAATCATTTCTCTACCACTGTTTGCTGTCAAAGAAGGAAATAAAGACCGGATTTCTGGCCATTGTGCCACTGTAATACCTCATCACATTGTAGAGCAATCAAGACGTCTTCTTTTGTCTTCACAGTGCCTTAGGATGTGTAGTTGGAGACAGCATCTTTTGTCCTTTTATCCGACGACTGCCGATTCCAGGTTCTCTTTGGTGTTCACACAGCGAGAAGCATAACCTGCATCAAGGATACGTGTATTTAGTTTGTTCTTTTTAGCGACATGACTCATATTTGTGTTTGTCCAGAAAGCTGAATATTATTGACAAAATAATAGTGATTGACTGTTAGTTATTTATATCTTACATTTTATTTTTCTGAAATTCACAACTAGTAGAAAAGTAACATCTAGAATGTAATAAAAGTTTATTTCAAAGGAAATGTCTACACACACACACACACACATACACACACCAAATTTCCATACATATACACACAGGGTTTATGTTTTAAGTAGTGAATATATCTGTCTTTCCATTATCATTTATCCTACATGATGATTAAAAAAACTTCCTTATAATAGATTCTTTCCAAAAAATTATACATAAAATTTCCATTTCTTTTGCTAGGTATAAATTTCACTATTTATCAGGAAGTTGAAAATTAAGTGTAAGAACAGTGTCCAATTCTCCCTCTGTGTGGAGGGTGCATGCCTGTGTGTGCATGAGCGTGTGCATGGGTGTGCATGAGTGTGTGGATGGGTGTGCCTTCCTTGCATATGTGTGGAGACCAGAGGATGATGTTGGCTGTTTTCTTCTATTGCTCTCCATCTTGTTTTTTGAGATTGTATCTCTCACTCAACCTAGACCTTGCCATTTAGGCTGGACTCCTTGCCTGGGTAGCCCAGGGAAATCTGTCTGTGTCTACCTTGTCACATGAGTACAGAAGCAGATGGCCATACCGGGCTTTTTACTTGGATGCTAGGGATCCAAATTCATGTCTTTGTATTTGTTCAGTAAGAACTTTGCCTACTGAAGCATATCCCCAGCCTCTATTCTTATAAATGTCATAATATATCTGTCTGTAAAAGCTACATGTTATAGACTAAAGGACTCTTAGCAGTTTGAATATTAACAATTTAAGGTTATACATTAAGAAAAAAATTTTAGTTTTATTGCATCTTTATAAAAGATTTGATTGGTGGAAAAGTCATGGCCAGTGGTTCAAAGTGGTTACCAGGAGGTTGTTAATGCTACCAGGGTGTGGTATATAGTGGTGATATGAATTTACAGATCCACTGTTGGTTAGCTTCCAATGTACTTAGTTTTCAAAAAGGAATGAGCAGGGGAGTAAACTCCATGGGGCATCAAAAACAGGATTGTTGCACGGCTCATTATATTTTCAAGCAGGTACATGAAAATGTACACCATAAATTGATGTGCTCCGCAGTAGGAGTGTGTTATATTCTCTGATGATTCCAAAAAAAAAAAAAGAAAGAAAAAAAAAAAAAAAAAAAAAGAAAAAGAAAAGAAAAAAGAATTCCTGGTCAACCTGAACCTACCACAGACATGAAGCCGTTTTATGACCTGGGCCTTTGTTCATCTATATCTCAATTTTAAAACTCTCTATGAAGAGCCGGGCGATGATGGCCCACACCTTTAATCCCAGCACTCAGGAGGCAGAGGAAGGTGGATCTGTGAGTTCATGGCCAGCCTGGTCAACAAAGTGAGTACAGGACAGATAAGGCTACACAGAAAAACCCTGTCTCGAAAAACCAAACCAAACCAAACCAAACCAAACCAAACCAAACGACAACAAAAACTCTCTATGAAGAATAAAAGGTACCTATGCAGGATAAATACATGTTGTTGTATAATGTCTTACTGTTATTATGAACATAACTATGTAAAAGAAACTACATGTACAGTGTGATAGAGTCCAGTTGGTCCTCATGAGGAATTACGAAAAGTGTCAACCAACAGTTCTATTCTGTTCTAAGCTGACTTGAATTTTTCTTTCTTTTTCTATGTTCCTCTTGGCTTCCTCTGCCCTCAGCTAGACTGCTTTCCTGAGTTAGAGAACTTAATACCAAAATTACTGAAAATTTTGTCTCTGGAAGTAGAAAAGCTCAACATTTTATTTAAATATGAAGCCATCATCAACTGTGTTGCCATGGAGACGCTTCCTCCCATGTGCTCAGCAACATGTCTGCTGCCAATTATCCAGAAATAACTTCTCTATTTCTATGGAATATTCTGTGTCTCACCTACTGCTGCTTCTGCATTCTGTTTGAGCCTGGGTAAAAAGAGGAGGGCTTTTTATTTCTATCCCTTGTAGGCAGGAAAGGAAATTTTCAACATGTCCAGACTGAAAAGGATCCCCTACTGTGTCACTTCCTGTGTAACATTAGTGCATATCCCCCTTAGCTACAACATCTGAAAGGTGATTTTAAAAAAAATTGTTCATTTTATGTGACAGAACAGACTAGACCTTGATGGCCGTGGTGGGGAAGGTGATTATGTATATTTTGAGTCAATTTAAAGTTTTACATGATTGCCTTTGTGGCCTTTTTCTTTTTTCACAGCAGTTTGATGAGTCACATTATGCCCACCCTGGGTTGCCATTCAGAAAAACCATAGAGCGGTGAGGCTCTTTCTTTCTTAATGTGGGCTTTGCCTATTTCTGTTTCAATTTGGCTGATCCATGACTGGGAATCGCAGCTTCATGTAGGCATACTTTTAAAACATTTGCTGTGTGAGCGCTGAGATAAGTCAATGGATGGCTTAACAAAATAACAAGATTTCAACGGGCTTGGTTTTCTCTGTTGGCCTGAAGGGACTCACTCCACATGCTACTGTGTCCCGAGAGCGTATGGCCTTTTGGTGGTCAGTGATGTTTCTGCCCATGCTCAGCCATGTGGTGTTGAGCAAACTGCTCCATTTCTAGGAAGGCTCTCATTACATTCTGTAGGCTTGTCTTAGAATGTGGTTGAATAACTCATCTGATTGTTAATTATTACACATGTTTATTAATTCAGTGGTGTGTGTGTGTGTGTGTGTGTGTGTGTGTGTGTGTGTGTAAAAGTCAGAAGACAACTTGAGGGAAGTTGGGTCTCTTTTTCTACCATATAGAGCCTGGAGATCAAGTTCAGGAACTTGTGTTTGTTAGTGATTATCCTCCCCCACTGATTTATCACACTGGTCCCACGGATTCGCTCCAATGTGCTAAGTTTCCTGTCTGTGCAGGCAACAGGGATGCAATAACCAGGAACAGTTCCCAAAGTGCCACTGCCTGGGTCTGAGATAAAGATGATAAACAGCAGGAGAGGTCAAGTAGGATCCCTCACCTAAGACTTTTTTCTAGGTCAGTTTGTTAATCTGAGGAAATCAGATTGCAAATATTAAGAGCTTCCTCAGACTAGAATCCTCACAGAAGCCAAAGGGAATTGCGCTGCTGCACACGGCCCCTGGGCTTATACTGTTTGTCTTCAGTTGGTAGGTACCCTGGCTGCCCATCCTCCACTGTCATTGGCAGAAGACACATCACTATGCATTTTGGGCATTCTAAATTTTTTGGTTTTTTTTTTTTTTTTCTTCCCAAAGTGTTGTCCTGAAATCTATTGTAAAAGAACAAACTTGGAGTTGTAGGTAAGGGCCACATGAAGGGGGCCCCTATTTTAACAAATAGTGTTGCAGGAGGGTCAGAGTCAGGGAGCTCTTTGGGTTGCCATACTGCTAAAGGGAGTTTTAAGCATTTTGTCTTCTAAAACCTAGTCACATTAGCACACAAATGTTTGCTGCAATATCATTTTAATGAAATGTAGCATTTAACTACCTTAACTGTCTAATAAAACTTGCCATAATAAAAAAAGACCCAATAAGCAGTCATTTGGGTATAGTGACACATGCTTGAAATCTCAGTATGGGAGGTTGAGGCAGAGGAATCCAGATGTTATGGCAAGCCTGGGTAGTGTAAGTTTGGAGACAGTCTGGCCTTCAAATAAGACCTGTTTTGAAACAAAAAACAAGACAAGAAATGTACACCTAAACACAAAAGAAAAAGGAGCCAAGCCCAAGTCCACCCAGAAAATGTAGACTAAATGAAGGCACATATGATAACCTCTGCCATTGTGTTTTATAAAGTATGGCTCCAGGATAGAACACGGTGATTTATGGGCACAGAAAAAACTGGAAGGCTATGGGACACTTTGTGAACATTGGTTAGCTATAGATAGTTTAGAGAGAGATTTTTTTTTTTTTTTTTACTATCAACTTCTGTTAATCAGACTTCTGTTACTCTGACCAAATACCCAAGAGAAATAATCTGAACGAAGGAGAATTCCTTTTCTTCGTGGCTTCTGTGATTTATCCCACTGTTTTGGCCTTTGTTCACTGGCAAATTTCATGGTGGTGGGAGTGTATGGTGGAATTTCTTCACTTAGTGGTAGCTGGGAATCAGAAATAGAGAAACGGAAAGAAAGTAGAGGATAAAGAGGAGGAATAGGTGGAGGTGGGAATAGAAGGGAAGGGAGAGTGAAATGCACCCAGGGCAAGATACGTGTAGTCTCCACACAGCCCCTCCACCTAAAAGTCACATCCTACACTTCCCAGCACTTCCTCAGATACTGCCACTCCCTGGGGACCCACCGCAATGAATGGGCCTTTCTCACATTCAAATTATTACAATACTGCTATTCCCTGAGATAGTGTCTCCTTTTCATCCTCCCTTCAAGAGACTAGTCAAGTTCATGTGATTCTGGGGCTCTCCTGCTCAGCTTTAAGTGTCAACTTGGTGTAACCTAGAACCACCACAGAAGAGTCTCAGAGAGGGACTGCCTCGATCGGGTTGGCCTGTGCCGTGGGTAGGTCTGGGGGCTTATGTTGCTGGGATGGCCCAGACTGTAGTGTTGGCACCCTGGAGAGAGTGTGTGGACTTGACTGATGCCTTCAAGTTCTTGCCTTGCCTTCTCTGTGACGATGGACCTAGAGTTTTCAGCTGAGTCAGCTATTCCTTAAAGTTGTTTAGTCAGGACATTTGATCACAACAGCAAGAACTGAATGAGGACAAGACCTAGGACCTTAAATAGCCCCTAGTTCATCTTGTAAAGACGTTATAAACGTCATACTTTTATCAAAAGAAAATTATATAAAATTTATATAAAACCAGGTTGAAAGCCTTTAGTATTGATGGACATTCTTTGAGTTTAGGTGACATGCCCTGCAATGTGCCCTATTTTCCTTTAAACTTCTCAAAGGAGAAGAGATGAAAAATAGATAAGACATACCTTGAGGAGTTCCTGACCCAAGTGTATGGGTAGATATTCTAAGAACAATCAGAAGACCCAGAGAAGTCTCTATAAAGGAGGAGTCTCAACAGTGAGCTATGCTTGAGTGACTTGCGTGTACATGTGGGTGGACTAAAGTCTTAAAGATGCACAACAGACAAAGATTGCCTTTCAGCCTTGTCATGTATGTGGAGCAAAGGGGTTTATTTTATTTTCTGTCATATATCTAATGTTTACAGTCAGACATTCAACATATTGAATGTTCATCCATTGCATACATAGCAAGTCAAAGCCTACATCAGGATCAATCTAACATTAGCAGCCTATGGGTCCCATCACCCTGTGGCCAATGGCTGCTCTGCATTCTCTTGGTGTTTAGATCCCTGGACAATTAACAGAGCGAGTCCTTCAGCAACATCCCTGGGAGATTGATTATTCCTTGGATCCCTTAGCTGATTTCTAAACAGAAGACAGAGAGGGGCCAGATCTTTGCCAGGAAATGGTTTCCTGACTGCTCTGTGTGACCCACTTTGACTAAGCTGCACATTTACATAGCTCCTTCCACTTGTCTCTGTGACCGGAGCTCATCCTGGAGAAGTGATGGATGCCTTGAATGACTGCTGCTCCTCTTGCATAGCAACCAGGATCAAAGTGAAGGGACTTGTCACTGGTCTCCCAGTGCAGGCGTTGCAGAGAAAATCAATGTGCTCCAACCTTGCTGGCATTCTCCACCTACTCACATGGGCTGCAGTCCTTGGCAGCCCCTGGAGCAGCTCTGATGAAGTTTAGGGGTGGTGTTTGTTACTATAACTAAGATGTGCACTTCAGGCTTAAGATATTGTAGAGGAAAAAGAACAAACAAAACTGCTAAGCCCCCTCTTCCCTGACCATTGACTTGAGGGGTTCAGAGTGAGCCAGGGATTGCTTTTGTTTGGGTTTCTGGAATTATAACTTCATTTTGCCATTTTTTTTTTGGAAAGATTTATTTATTTATTATTATGTATACTGTGTTCTCCCTGCATGTACACCTGCAGGCCAGAAGAAGGCATCAGATCACATTAGAGATGGTTGTCAGCCACCATGTGGTTGCTGGGAATTGAACTCAGGACGCCTGGAAGAGGAAGCCATGCTCTTAACCACTGAGCCATCTCTCCAGCCCTCATTTTGCCATTCTTGAGTGGAACTCTTGTTTGAGTTACTGCTGTGTTGTTCTTCTGGATAAAACCTTCCTCGGTTTACATCCAGTAACCTGCCCCCTCCCTTTCCACTTCTCTGGCATTCCCAGCCTCACACAGACCCATGTGTTTGAGCAGTAAGTATTGGATGCTGTGCTGTGCTAGAAGGATGGGGCTCATCTTCAGGGCAGGTGGGAAACACAGGCCAGTGATTGTTCTCTCCCTTTCTTTATGTGTGCTCTCACTCAAGAGTTCAGTTCGCTCATGTGCTTAGGCCTTTTCATATCTAAATATGTCCCCCATCTCCAGGGATGCCTAGAAATACTAGCTATTCACTTGACAGCACATACAGCAGGCCTATAGGAGCCAGGCACTTTACTGTTTGTCTCAGCTGTCTATTGCTGTGCAGTTCATCATGGCGTAAACGACACACATTTGTTATTGCGTACTTCCTGTCGGTCAAGCCCACAGCATGGCTTAGATGAGTGTCTCACCATGTTAAAATCTGCATGCCCTTCCACCTAAAGTCCTGTGATACCTGGGATGTCCTTTCACACTCTCAACAGGCTGTTGGTAAAATTCATTTATTTTGAGGTTGTAAGTTGTAGATCCCTGTTGCTAAGTGTCAGTTGAGGATCACGCTCTGCTCCCAGGGCCACCTGCAAAGCCTTGTCACAGGCTCCTGCTGCTGCCACCTGACTCTGACATCATTTAAAGACTTGTGTAAGTCAACACAGCTAGGATAATAAACTCAAAGACGTCCTCAGGATGTCTTAATATTTCATAAATACAATATAACTTTATCATAAGTGTAAATCCTCATCTTACTTATAAATTCAACCTCCATTCAAAGGATAGAGGGGGGGTGTACTGTAAGGAGGTAGAAGGCCGGGACTCTGGACTATCTCAGAATTGTGCCTCCTAGATTTATGTATTTCGAAACATTTGTGTTCCTTGCTCTGATAACACATTTGCTAGGAAAGCCAGAAAAACGCTAACTGGACCATTTAAGCATGTGCTAAGTGTTATACAAACAGACTTGTTTGCAAATAAGAAGCAGGGTGGTGTTGGATAAGTCAAGACTTATATGAAGTGATGTGAAGGAGAGAGAATGGTCATTGTCACACAGATGTCTGCCCGAGGGCCATTGTGTTGACACTGGCCAGCAAGTTCAAAAGCACATAGTTTCTAGAGAACAGAAAAGGAGGCTGACATGGTGGGAGCAGAGTGAAGGAGACACGGTTGGAGAGATGGGGGGTGGGGGGCGGGACACAAGGTAACGTGGTAGTAAGAGTCGCCGAAAGAAGATTTGGGAATCAAAAGTAAAAGTGTGTTATCGGGGCTACGCGGCATCTGATTTAAGACCGATCTGTGTGAGAAGCAGATCATAGACTATCAGGAAGGGTGGCTAAGATGCCAGGTTAGAAACTTCTGAATCCGGTGAAGAGGTGTCAGTCACTGGAAGGCAGGACCTGGAGATGGGATAAAGGGATGGAGATGAGCTCCGTTTAAAGGAGACGAGACAGAAATGGCTGCAGAACCAAATGATGCACAGCAGAGGCAGCTGCACATTTTGCGGAGGGTTGAATAGTAGGGGCTTCGGGATGCAGCTCTGTAGTAGAACACTTGTCTGGCCCTAGATGTGGTCTCCAGCACCACACCCCAGAACTGAGTCCTGATTGTAGTGTGAATGTAAACTTCCCTCAGAAGTTTCTATGTTTGGACACTTGGTCCCCTCCTGGTGTCACCTTTAGGAGACGGAGACTTGTTAAGGAAGTGTGTCACCAAGTGGTCCTTGAGGCTTCACAGCCTAGTCTACTTATGTCTACTTTCTGCTTCTTGACTAGATGTGATGTGACCGCCCACCTGCTGCTCTGCTGCCATGTTGTCACCTGCTGATGTTCTGATGGCTTGTATCCCTTAACATATAAGCTGAAGTAAGCTTTTCCTGCCTTAAGTTGCCTCGTTTTAGGTATTTTGTCACAGTGGTAAGAAATATAATTAATGCACTCACCGAATTAACAAGCACTGAGCACCTACAGGCAAGCTAAGGATGTAGCAAGCTCTGCCCCAAATCTACCATGAAAACCAGACAGGAAATATCATTAACTGAAAATACTAGCCACGGTTTCCCCCTCCCATTAGCAATTTCAGGGAAAGGTAGTGTAGGGGCCAGTCAACAAATTTGATACATCCATAGTTTCCTTTTGAAGCAGAATAAAATGATGCTCAGGTCTAGGATAGTACAGATCTGGGAAAACCAATTAGCTAGTGACAAGACTTCAAGAGAAAGGTGAACATTCATGAAAGTTAGTAAGGGGAGCCCACCATTGGATTCTGGGTACTCTTGAAATATTTCTTGTAAAAAACAGCATAGTTGCATAACAAACAGGGAAAAGGCAGAGAATGAGTTATGCTAGGTTTTGGGTAATTTATGAATTTGGCTTTTCTTGCGCCTGTGAGGCAGGTTTAAGGAATAAGATGAGGCATGGGCACATTCACATGATCGTAGTGAGCACTGTCTCACCACCTGCCCTCCTGACCACACTGTCCAGAGGCTGATGAAAGCACCGCACAGGCTGCACACACAGGCTGCGGCTTAGTAATGATCTACAAGCTAGAGATGGAGAGTGTCATCTTCAAAGAAATAGATGTAAGCTATACTAACCCAGGCAGGACCAGTGAGAAGTGAAGGGTCTTAAAATGTTGGAGCTAAATCAACACACTTTAAACACTGCTTGTGCCACAGGGTGTTTTTTATTGTTGGTTTTTTTTTTTTTCTGTTATTCTTTTTTAATGGCAGGGTCGGCTCAAAGCCTCTTGGTTTACAGTGGAAAACAGCAAGAAATATCTCTATGAGAAGAAGGTTATAGGAGCCAGAAAAACACTGTGAGGTATGAGTGTCATTAAACAAGTCTCTCAAAGTATGTCTCCTACATACTTTGTAGGAGCTGTGAGGCCACAGCTCAAAAATCAAAAGATAGCAGGATACAAGAGCTAACACTTATTGAAGACTGATCATGTGTTAGGCAGTACACTAATTGTTTTACATGAATTATCTCACTTGGTTTCTATAATAATCTTGTCTTTTGGGTGGCAAGGAGCCTCAGCCCCTACAATCCCTCCAATACTGCTTGGTTAGTGAGCTTGATTAGGGGCTTTTTCAGGGTCAGGGGACGGAGGAGACTTTGCCAGTTCCAATCACTCCACTAGAAATGGCACACAACTTCAAGCTCACAACTTTGTTTGCCCGGGAATTTTCCATTTAACTGAAAGCAGGTGTGCTCATTGGCTTTTTAGGGTCATCTATGAAGAGGTATCAACTGAGAAAATGCCTCTTTCAGCCTAGCCTGTGGTCTGTGGTGTACTTTCTTGATGGATGATTGGCTTGAAGGATCACAGTCCACTGTGAGCAGGCAGTCTCGCAGTGTTTAGGAAAACAGGCTGAGCTAGCCATGAGGGGCAAGCCAGTAAGAAGGAGTCCTCCATGGCCTCTACCTCAGTTCCTGCCTCAAGTTCCTGAGCACCTCTTCATGATGGACTGCAGGCTGCACTATGAAATAACCCTTTCTTCCCCCAGTTGCTTTTGATCATGGTATTTATCACAGTAAAAGAAAGCAAACTAGATCACCGGAGGGAAAAAATCTTGGGTAAAGTCAGACTGCCACATTCCCCCATTGGGGTTAGCTTGCAGCACATGGATTTGGGGGTACCCAGACATCTAGAACACAGTAGAAGTGACATGAGAGTGGCACAATGCTTGAAGTTGGAAAGTATGTACTGGCATTATACATCCTAGACAGTCAATATTTGTGAACCTATTTGTTTCTTCTTGCTACATGGTAATAAAATTAAACATGTTGTCTTTGACACTTCACTGTAGACAGCAAACAAGATGATTGCTTGAGAAGTGTATTTCAGTATAGCTATGCTATAGGCTCTTGTTACACGTATGCATCTTGTGTGTCTTGTTCAGGGCATCCTAGTACCTGGTATCAGATCTTCTTGACCTTAGTATTTGGTTCTACACCCCCAATAGGGAATACTGATGTCTTTGATTTTGAAAGAAGCCACATGAGCTCAGTGTTGTAAGTGGGATACATTGCCCAAGCCTTTGGATGGCCCTACCTAAAGTCCACAAAACGACAAGAAGTAACAAATGAAAAACCTCTCACGGGCATGTCAGTAAGCAAGGCATGCCAACACGATTTGGAAATCTGGAGGCAAAAAGATGGGTTAAAAAGTAATTGATGGAGAACATTATGAAAGCTGAAAGTCAAGCATGTGTGAGAGGGGAGGAGGGGTACTAAGAAAGAAAGTTTATTTCTATAAGGTCAGGGAAAAACATGTGGGAAGGGATCAAAACCAGAAGAGCAATCAGAAGCCTCTCACAGACCAACTGTGTGACCTCCTGGTTACAGACTTGGCCCTTCCTTGGAGAAAGATTTTAATTTAAAGAATTCTTAGGTTAGGATCTCTGATTCAGATGAGGTTGGTGCAAAACAATGTGTTGAACTGTGTGGCTCTTAGAGTTAAATGCTGCCCGCCAGTTCCAGACCGGGGAGATGGAAGAGGGAAGCAAGTCTTGATGAAGACATGGTCTGGAAAGACAATGGTACACATCCATGCTGGATAGGCACAGTAAAAGGAAGAAAGCTCAGGAAAACAGGTGTGCAAATGCATTATGTAGAAGGGCCAAGTCTGGTACTCAGCTCTCATGACACTTGGTTGTTACTGTCTAATTGACTGGGTGTCATTGTGGAAACACCTCTAGGTGTGTCTGTAAGGCACCCCCAGAAAGGTTTACCTAAAGAGGAGTGCTTACTGGTGTTGGGGTGACACCATATCATTGACTGGGATCTAAAAGACACAGTGAGCTAAGTTCCATAAAACACTCACTATTTGAACATATGCTAATATATTTATTAAAAGTAATGTGTAAGTACTATATAATTGCTATATAATTACTATTCATCCCATCTCTACTTTTGTATCATATAGGTGACAATAATGTATAAATTTAAATTTATAGTTTGCGTATGAGAAAAAATAATTCAATACTTGTCCTGTGCTTGCCTTATTTCAGTTAACAGGATGGTCTCTAGCTTTAAAACTTTCAACGTGTTGAAATCAACACAGATTTTTTTTCTTCCTTATTCTCCACTCTCTTAATGAAATAGGGTTACCATATCAGTCATGAACTGCTCACCTCAAAACATTTATATAAGAGGGGAAAACATGGCGTCCTCAGTAGCTGCACTCTATGGCCCTTGGCTGTTGCTTTAGGATAGGCAAATGGCTGTGAAGAGTCTCCACTGTCCATGAATGATTGTTTCCAATGGGGGCTTTTTTCTTCACTGAAAAATCGAGTTTTAATAATCAGCCAAGTAAACTGTAGCTAAATTATTAGCTAAAGCTCCACCTCAAGCCAAGCTGCTTTTCTAGGTGTTGTACTTGCCATCTCCTCACAATCCCCCTACAGTAGTCCCTTACCACTTTGCAGATGAAGAAATTCTGGCTTGTGTGTAGGCTCCAACTTTTCCAAACCTACTTTATTTGGGGTTCTTAAAATGCTTATACCTCCCTTCCAACCCTCCCTACTCTAGATAGGAGAGAAAGGAGATTTAGGGGAACAGGAGAAGTAGACCTTGCTGAATTCAGTTCCTGGGAGCCATTCCCCTGGCATAGTCAGCAGGATTTCAGCAGACCAGCAATTCTACCAAAGTTGCTGCTGGAGCCAGGAGCAACTGGAACTCGGAGCCTCAGCTGGAGGCCAAAGCCTCGAAGCCTTTGCTAGAGCAGTTCTCTCTTGGAGCATCTTGAAGTACAACAATGAACAGCCAAACAATACCAAGACCCAAAAATTCTCGCCTCTATCCGCTCAGAGTCTGTACTAGGATGTTTTTCAACTGGCAAAAACCAAACCCCCACATGAGGTGGTTCAACCCCCAAGTGAATAAATATCACCCACTCTCTCACAAGTCTGTTCCCCATCCCACACTTGGGATAAAAACAAAACCATGTTTATGTTCACTACATTATGCTGGGAGGGGAAGTGAACACAAACTTCCATCCCTAATCCAGAGGGTTCTCCAATTGCTAACCACTCACAACGGAAAGAATTCGTCTCAGTGGGTATACAAACCATGACAGGCCCCGGGCCCAGCGGTGTATGCCTAACATGAAATGAACTCAATAGTGTTTTTGGAATTTTTGTTTGCTTTTTTCTTTGGTTTTCCATACAAATCTTTTGCTTATATATTGTGGTTTCCAATTTTTTGGGGGGTGTGGTTTCTGTGTTTGACAATGTACCTGTCTCAGTGTCTGTATGTGTTTCTTTGTGCTTTGGGGGAGTGTCTTCTACTTGTTTGTTTACTTTGTCCTATTCTGGTTTGTCTCCTCCTCCTCTTCTTCATCATCTTCTTCTTCTTCCTTCTCCTCTTCTCCCTCCTCTTCTTCTTTTCCTTCCCTCTTCCTTCCTCCTCCTCTCTTCTTTTCTTCTTCTTCTTCTTCTTCTTCTTCTCTTCTTCTTCTTCTTCTTCTTCTTCTTCTTCTTCTTCTTCTTCTTCTTCTTCTTCTTCTTCTTCTTCCCCATGCCTGTCTTTATTCTAATGAGAGAAAGAAAGAAAGAATGTGGATTTCAACGCATGGAAAAGGGAGCTCTAGGAGGAGCTGGGGGAGGCACTATATTTTATGAAAAAATAATCTATTTTCAACTAAAACAAGAAGAAATTCTGGCTTGATGGGTGGGGTAGGTGCTATGCAGCTGGTAGGAGGCAGAGCCAGGATTTGAAGCTAAGCAGGTTTGGCAGTGGAGGCTGAGGGAGGCTTCCCCTTGTCTCTCATAGAAAGATCTCGCCCTCCCCGCCCCTGCCACCTTGCAGCTGGCTCGTTCTCCTGCGTTGCTAAATTATATCTGGGGAGAAGAGTGAGGGGTTGTCCTTTCTATAGCTCCATACTGACATTCTCAGATGTCAGCACCTTGGAGGAATATGAGACCATGTTCAGGTTCACTTTGGGAAACCTCCAATCCAGGGCATCAGAAGAGGCCTGTGGCTAACCTCTTGATTAGATGTTTTCCCCCCAGGGGTAGCAGGAATGTGTTTTGCTGACAGGATTCCTCTGAGTCTGTCTTGTGCCCCTGGCTCCCATATGAATCAGGAATGCTCCCTCCCAGCCTGGAAGGACCTGTGGCTTGCCTGTTTCGGAAGCCCAGACATGCCTTCCCCATTACTCTGGGAAGTCAATTGTAGCAAAGCTAAGCACCTCACTTTGGCTTGTGTTTTCCTTTGCGCACCTCTTCATTGAACTCAAGATGTGCCCTCCAACACAGAGGCTTGTACAGAGGAATAAAACTGTACGTGATGCTCAGGCTTTGCCTCATAGCCCAGGATGGGGCTTCACAACCTCAGACCCCAGCCACGTGCCGTTTTGTAGTGCCTGGGTGCTTTTGTGTGCGTTCTGAAGGACTGCTACACAAATGAAGCAGACGGAGTGGCCAATGAGGGAGTCCTCTCTGAGAAGTAGAAGTGTTTTGTTGTTGACGTTTTGTTTTGAAAATAGATATCGCCAAGGGAAAGAAAAATCTGGCCCTTTTCAGGCATTGGATAAGAAGTCTTAAGAATTCTGCATTTTGTTTAGAGGAAAGGTAATAAAAGAAAAGAGCTGTAAAACATCTTCATGGTTCTCTTATAATATATCTGTAGAAAGATGAGAGAGAGAGAGAGAGAGAGAGAGAGAGAGAGAGAGAGAGAGAGAGAGAGAGTCAGATAGACAGACAGACAAGAGCAAATTGGGGAACAAGATTCTAAGAACAAATGACGGCAAGGAAGCCAGTCCCCACGCAGCGTATCAGGGGTAATTGTTGGACTCGCCCCTTTACGCCCCTCATGCTTCCTCCTGGGGTGCTCAGGCACAGGTGTCGGCTCCACAGTTTTCAAAAACATGTTTACCTTTTAATTGATAGCTAAAAGTTGTATGAATTTACGGTGCCCAGCAAGGTGTCTTGGCGTTCTTATACGGTGGACCTCCTTACTGTATCTCTTCGCTTGCATACTCATTGTTAGTTCCTTGAGGACATTTCAAACCTATTGTCTAAGTGATGACAGTCAAGTGTACAAGGCCTTGTTATTAACTAGAGTCGCTGTGTTGGGGAAACCAAGGCTCTTTCTACTTAGTTGTCTCCCTGGGTTCTTGATGCCTTTGAGCTTTGTGCCTCTCACTCCAAACCAATGCTATTAGAGGAAAGCAACTGAGGACTCATGATGTCCACTGTAGCTCCCGAGCTTCAGGGATCCAGGCTGTGTGACCTTGGGCAAGTCACTTTCTCTCACTGACACTCAGTTTCTCCATCAATAAGATGAAGATCTGTTTTTAAACCAAGTCCAGGATCCCTGCTGCTGGTGCAATTTAGACAGACACAGGATTCCTATTAGGGATGTTCTGTGTTGTCTCCTTGACTTCCTGAGCCTCAGCAACAGATGATATGCTTGTGAAGTGCTTTAGAAACACAAATCCCCACCCCTTCCAGGCCACTGTTTCAGCATCTCTAGGGCTGTGTCCTGGGATGTGGAGAGATACATCAAGTGCCCCAGGTGATTTTTATCTTCAGGGAAATTTAGAAAACAAGAGGCTAAGCTAATTGGATTTCATGGCTGGTATATTTTGAAGTGCTATCTGTCCTAGTTAAAATATCTACATTTTAAAGAGGCCTGGCTGCCTAAACCCAAAGTTCATTAGTGAGAATGAATAACGCTGGGTGGGTGAGAAGGATTTTTTTTAATTTTTAAATTTTAAATAATTTATTCAGATTACATCTCAATTGTTGTCCCCTCACTTGTATCTTCCCGTTCCCCCTCCCTCCCTCTTTCACTCTACTCCCCTCCCCTAGACCTGTGACAGAGGGGACCTCCTCCCCGACCATATGCTCATAGTCTCATCTTGGTCGCTTGCTTACCCTTCCTCTGTGTGCCCACCAGACCTACCCACCAAGGGGAAATGATCAAATAGAGGGCACCAGAGTTCATGTCAGAGTCAGTCCCTGCTCTCCACATAACTGTGGAGAATGTACTGTCCATTGGCTAGATCTGAATAGGAGGTCTAGGTTTACTGTGGGCATTGCCCTTGGTTGGTACAACAGCTTGTGCAGGTTTCCCCTAGGTCCATGTCTGCCAGCCTTTATGGTCTTTTTGTGGGGCTCCTGGACTCTCTGGGTCATTTGATACACCCAATTCTTCCATACCACTCTCATCTGGGGTTCAATAGTGAATCCCAGCATCTATCTGGATCCCCCCTGAGTGAAGACTCTCAGAGGACATCCGTGTTGGGTTAATAGCCACTTATTAGTGAGTATATACCATATGTATCTTTCTGGGGCTGGGTTATCGCACTCAGGATGATTACTTCTAGTTCCATCCATTTGCCTGTAAATTTCAAGATTTCCTTGTTTTGTTTTGTTTTTTTTAAAGATAATATATATGTATATATATACATATGTACACACACACACACACAAACACACACATATACACTCTGTCTGTATGTACACCTGCATTTCAGAAGAGGACATCAGATCCAAGTATAGATGGTTGTGAGCCACCATGTGGTTGCTGGGAATTAAACTCAGGATCTCTGGAAGAGCAGACAGTGCTCTTATCTGCTAATCCATCTCCCCAGCCTGGTTTCCTTGTTTTTAATAGCCAAGTAAGTAGTATTCCATAGTGTAAATGTACCATAGGTTTTTTAAAAATCCATGCTTTGACTGAGGGACATCTAGGTTGTTTGCAGATTCTGGTTATTATGAATAAAGCTGCTATGAACATACTTGAACAAATGTCCTTGTTGTGTGGTGGAACATTTTCTGGGTCTATTCCAAGGAGTAGAATAGCTGTGTCTTGAGGAACCTATTCCCAGTTTTCTGAGAAAGTGCCAGATAGATTTCCAAAGTGGTTGTACAAGTTTGCATTCATACCAGCAATGAAGGAGTGTTCCCCTTTCTCCACATCCTTGCTGAATAGCTTGGTCTTGAGGTAGACCTATTCCCAATTTTCTGAGAAAGCACCAGATTGATTTCCAAAGTGATTGTCCAAATTTGCACTCCCACCAGCAACCACCAAACCAAATAACCCAATTAAGAGATGGGGTTCAGAGCTAAGTAGAGAGTCCTCAACAGAGGAATATCGAATGGCTGAGAAACACTTAAAGAAATGCTCAATGTCCTTAGTCATCAGAGAAATGCAAATAAAAACAACTCTGAGATTCCATCTTACACCCATCAGAATGGCTAAGATCAAAACCTCAAGGGCCAGCACCTGCTGGGGAAGGTGTGGAGAAGGGAGGAGGGACTCCTTCAGAGTCTTTCTAGGTGGCCTGTTTGCTCTCATTAGCATCATGACAAGGAGCAGGCACATTGCTGGCTTATCCAGGCCACAAAGCACAAGCAAACAATGTCTATTTCACAACTATTGAGGGCTTTGTGAGTCTGACATGATCCCTTAGCCACAGTAAACACCAAACTCTTCTTTCCATTTGTTCCTGGGAGAAAACACCCCCATTATCTGTTCTACAGATTTGCAAAGATCTTCCAGGGCAAGTTCCTGGTCAAGAACTCGCATCTTATGGTAGTTTGTAAGAGACGAAAGTAACTTTAATCCTTGCCCTCCACTGACCCTAAAACTTTTGTTCCTTTGTCTGTGTCTTGTGTCACCTGCCACAAAGAAGTTCAAAAGCAGCCACTTGGGCGGCTGAGAGCCATGCCAGGTCCGTTCGGAAGCCACTGTGTTCAAGTGGCTGTTGACCTTAACCGAAGAAGACTCCATTGCTGGGAGTGGAACAACCGTGAGGTGGCGCATTTCATAGGCTTTTGACAGTAGCTTCTTCCTCTGCTGTCATGGTTCAGCCCAGGGACCTGCAGAGAAGTGTTTCTTCTCGGGAGCTTTGCAATTTGCCTTATTCTTTTCCCGGCTGGCCTGGTCCAGGCTGCATTGATGCTTGCTATGCATTTCAAATTTGAGCCCTTCTCTGTGTGAAGCTGTTTCCACAGACACAGGGCATTCCAGCTCAGCAGCAGGTGTGTGATTTACCTCCTGGGCCTCACACAGAGAGGGGTCATGCAGCTTCCCTGTGGCTACCTCTGCATCCAGGTGCAGGATTTCCTCATCGTATGGGCATTTAACTCCCCACTATATTTGGCATCCAGGTCAGTGAGTTTGCACACCTGCTGGGCTGTGCTAATACATACCTGCAGAGGATGCTGTGTGTGTACACAGTGGAGATAAATACTTGCTCACCCTTCTATGCATACATGAAAGTCCTAACTCGTAATGAGATGATATTTCCTGCTGAGACCTCCTTGGAAGTAATTACGGTTATGTGAAGTCCTGTGAGTGGTGGCTGCTCTGATAGGATGGGTATCCTTGTAAGGAAAGAGACCAGACAGCACTGTGGCCCTCACTCCTCTGCACTGTGAGGACACAGGACGAAGGCAAACTCTAAGGCAGAGCCCTCACCAGAACTCAGCCATGCTGCACCAGTCTCCAGGTTTCAACAATAAGTTTCTCCTGTTTAAGCTACCTGGTCAATTTACAGTGTTTTGTCAGAGCAGCCTGAGCAGACGGCGAGAGAGATATCAATGTGGGGCAGGTGTGTGATCATTGCTCTGAGAAGAAATGACTCAGCAGAGGCCTTTAGACAACGCTGCGAAACTTTACGTGTGTTTCTCCATTGCTCTGCTCTCCACTTTGTTTATTGAGGTAGGGTCTCTAGCAGCCCTAAGTCTAGCTTGGCATCCTATGGTTGTTTGAATAAGAATGGCCCCCACATGCTCATATTTTGAATGATAAAAAGTGAGTGGCACCACTTAAAAATGATTAGGAGGTGTGGCCCTGATGGAGGAAGTGTGTTAACAGGGGCAGAGGTATCAGAAGCTCACACCTGGCCCAGTCTTTCTCTTCCTGATGCCTAGGTATCTCGATGTAGAACTCTCAGCTCCTTCTCCAGCACCATGCCTGCCTGCACGCTGCCATGCTCCCTGCCATGTTGACAGTGGACTAACCCCCACTTAAATGCTTTCTAATAAAAATTACCTTCATCACGGTGCCTCTTAACAGCAATAGAATACTGACTAAGATACCTGGGAATCCAGTCTCTGCCTTGTGTGTTGTCCCAAGGTCTCTAATTCCAGTCTTCATTCTCACAGAAAAAGCACTTTATCCACTGAGCCATCTCCCAAGACTGCAGATTTTAAAGAAGGTGGTTTCTAAGTAAGCTGAGGGCCACTGGCTGCAATTATGCATGCCTAAGCTGGTAGTTGTTTAAGCCTTTCTTTCCCCCTCAAAGTTAGTATGATTAAAATGTGGGCCTTGAGAGTTATAAGTTGTCCTTATTGCAAACTCTTTTTCTATGTCTGCAGCCTTGATTATGCGAGAAAGCTTAGCCGCAAGCTTGTACCACTCCCAGGTTCCATGTTTTTTTCCTCTATGATGAACTGTACTGTGTTTGATCCATGAACCAAAATAAGTCCTTCCTCCTGCCAGTTGATGCTATCCAGTATTTGGTTATAACATGAGAAAAGTAACATGTACAGTTGCCTTCTCAAACTCCCCAAGCCAAAAGGCATGCCAGTCCCATGAGAGGAGCAGGGTTTACATCAGTAAGAATATTAAATACTCAAGGTGATCATGTGCTTACCACTGTGTGTGTTGACTTTCTTTTGGCTGATTGTATTTGTTTAACTGAGAAATTTTGTTGATGGTTTTTCTAATCTGTCTAATAGCCAGGTATCTCCTGAGCAGCCTTCTGTATGCTCATGCCTATGACATGTCCTCAGAGGGCTGCTCCGCTGGTGAGTAACAGCGTAGAGACTGTCTTTACTTGTAAGGTACTGGATTTAATATCACCACATCAAGAGAAGTGACAGAGACAGCCACATGAAGACTTGTGAGAACAGCAAGGTTTTGCACACACAGGAGCTGCTGTTTTGGAGCAGTCATGCTGTACCTACATCCTGGACCATCACTATGGTCACGACCAGATACGTCCCTGAACTTGGTGGTCAGCGCTGCTGTGCTGCACCTACATACTGTCACTCGCTCTGTGCTAAGGACCAATCAGGAAGAACAAAGACAAAGAACAAATTTCTATTTTTATATTATTAATGTACCACTAGTTTTAATGGAGAATATTGCTGTATCACATTCCAACATAGGTGCCTAGCACAGTACTTTACACACCACAGGTGTTCCATTGCCTTCTTGAGTTTTGGTGACTTGCAGTCTCCTTGGGAATTATGAATATTTTATTGCATGTGTGTTCTCTTTACCTGAACCTTTCTTCTCACCTGGTTTTTGTTGTTAATAGGTTTGGGTGACTCCATTTCTTTTTTATTTCTAATGTATCAATGCTGCCCCCACTGCGCTCTAAAGTGCATATCCAATCAAATAAAAATATAGGAAAACTCTAATGGTATAATGGTGTGGAGAGATTAGGAAAACTCTTTTGCTAATTCTTTCATCTGTTGGTAATTTAGTGATTTCTCCGGAATGCCTCACTGTACCTTTCCATCTGCTGGCTTGTTTCCACCCGTGACTCTGAAGGATAATATCATATTTCAGCTTCCTGAGGAGACTGCAAAACATGGCCAGTGCTCTCCAGCTCCTCTGCCTTCCTGGATTAAAATTTAACTGATTGTTTTAAAAACGATTAGTTTCATTAATATATTTCTCGTATGTATGCAGGTGCACACATGTCATGGTGTATATGTGGAGGTCAGAAAACAAATTTCTGGCATTAGCTTTGCCAGCAGGCTTGGCATCAGATGCCATCTTGGAAGTGCTTATTGATTCTTATTCCACTGATCTCAGCCATTTGTACGACTCATGTTTATGTAACAGAGATGCAGTGGTTGGAACTAATAGAAATGCAATATATGTAAGTGCTTAGGGGTAGATGTATCTGTCTATCTGTCTGTCTATCTATCTATCTATCTATCATCTATCTATCAATCATCTATCTAGCTCTCTATCATCTGTCTTCATCATTCTATGTATCTATCTATCTATCTATCTATCTATCTATCTATCTATCGATCTATCATCTATCTCCCATCGATCCACTGTTAGCATACTTTTTTACCAGCTGTGATAACCTAGAAGCAATGATACTCCAGTACCAAAAAGCATCCTAGGAACCACTATACCCTAGTTACAATAGCATTTTCTTTTCTTTCTTTCTTTCTTTTTTACAATAGCATTTTCTAATAATGCAGATTTCTAATAAAAGAAACTAGAGGCATTTAAAGAGATGTGATTATAAGACTGGAGAAAACTTTCACAGGACAAAACTGTAGCACTTTGGAGTGACAGGAAGTATGGAACCACTAACGACAAAATTCCACAATGATGGGGTCGGAGATGTACAGAAGTCAATTTCAAGAGCTCTTGAAGGGGTTGGCCAGAGTTCAGTTAGAAATCAAAAGTGTTTGATGACAGACCACAGCATAAAATACATACCCGTGGGTCTGTGCTTGTATAGACAAATCAAACAAAACAGTAAATGCTGACAAACAAACCAACCCCTCTAATGCAGAAGCAACCCAAATAATGGGTATAGCTACTGCTTCTTCAAGGAAGAAAGTGTGAGCCTTCACTCCACATGTGGAGGCTACAAGTGGTACTTTCCTGTGAAGACTATGGTATGGAAAAGAAGGAAAAGAGTAAGCCTGTGCTGTAGCTTAAGTGTGAGATGCCCCTCAGAGTCGGAGCACTTCGCCTTCAGATGGTGGTGTCCTTAGAAAGCAGAGTTTTGACGGAGGAGGTAGGTCACTCGGGCTGAGCCATACTTCTTGTGCACTCTCCACTTCCTGAGCGTGCAATGTGTCAAGTGGCCTACTGCTTCTGCAACCACGCCTTTCCCACCATGTTGGAGCATATGCCTCTGAACTGTGGCACAAAGTAAAACCCTCCCTCCCTTACATCACTTCCTGTCAGCATTTCCCACACCTTGCAAATGGAGAACCTTAGAGAACAGTCAAGGTTAGCCTCAGCAGGGTCCCAGCCGCTTTGATAGTGTGTGTCCTCCGTATCACGTCTCTCTACCCCAGTGTCCTTCCTCTTACAGTCCCATGGGAGCAGCCACAGATACTTGACAAAGATGAGATTATAAAAAGCATGTCAATCTCAGATAGTACCACAGCTAACGGGTGCTAAGGAGACACTGCGATTAAATGTGTGGCAGTGTCCACATGGGATCCTGGGGCAGCCAGAAGACATGAGACAGACACAGGGTTAACTGAAGTAACTACACTTGGCTGATTAATTTTGATAAATACACAGTACTAATTTTGCCTTTATTGTTATGACTTTTCCCCATAAATCCCAACCTAGAAAAAAATTGAAAAGCACATATATTTTTTAAAAAATTTCCCTGCCTCTTTCTCAATGTCTCAGGCTAAAAGGAAAGAAGGTGCTGATTCACTTGCTCACAGTTACATACACACTGAACGTGCTACTCAGGTTTAAGCTGAAGTATCTGTTAAAACTAAGGTGTGACTTTCTAATAGGCTTAAAATTTCCAGTGGTACTTACGTCTTAAAAGAAGATGTTATTTACTTGACTCTCAAAATATAATACCCAGGAGATATTTCACAGCAGAGCCTTTCTGATGTTCTGTAGTTGTGATTTCTGTGGGAAAGCACAGAAACAGAAGGGTGCTAAGAGTTTCAGAGACCTCCTAGCAGACCGCTGAAATGAGCACAGAGGAAGCTATTGAGTTTGGGCTTCAACACTGATTAAAATTCCAAAAGGCCACGTGAATAGAGGCAGGGTATGCTATGAGATAACGGGGTGCTGTGGGCTTTTGCAGCATTTTTTACTTCTGTGCCTTGTGCTATGCTGAATCAGCTCTGGTTCTGGTCTTCCTAGCTCCTTACTTTAGAGAGTGCCAGGTAAAGTGGTGCTATTGTGCCTATGACATAATAGACACATATATGAAATGCAAGTGTAATGCCTGGCACACTAATAATTTTCTTGAATTTTTATTTAGTATGTGAGGGAATAGGGAGGGCAAGAAGGAGGGAAGGAAGGAGGGAGGGAAGGAGGGAGGGAAGGAGGGAGGGAGGGGGGAGAGAGAAGAGCACTTGCCACGGTGCTTATGTGGATGTCAGAGGAGAACTTCCGGAAGTCCTTTCTCATCTTCTACCATATGTATTCCAGGGATGAATTTAAGTGACCAGACTTAGCAGTAAGGGCTTTTACTTGCTGAACTGTCTCTCCAGACCCACATAGATTTTTAAAGAGTTGTCATGACTCACAATCACCACCCCACCAAAATCATTACCCTTTCCCTTACCATCACTATCTCCGTCATCTCACCATCACAACCATCAGCTACCACCACTGCCAGCAGCATCACCGGAGCCATCAACACTGTCATTTTCAGCATTTCCTTTGTGTCGACACTGAGTAACCGGCACAAATTAATTAATATCTCAGATTTAGTTTATTCAAGCACAATGGGGATTAAAAAGTTTATGTTGGGCATGACGATGTATCTTTTTAGTCCCAGCATTGGTGAGGTAGAGTCAGGAGGATCTCCGTGAGATCTAGGCCAGCCTGGTTTATGTGGCAAGCTCCAGAATAGCCAGGTCTACATGGAGAGATGCTGCTTCAAAAAACCCAAAACCAACAAACCAGACAAATAAATTTAAGTTTTATATAGTGTTCCTATGAGGATTGACAAAGATGTTTTTAGTGTGTATTTTCTTCTGTGGTTGGACATGTTTTTGACTATTTTCATCTAATGTATATTCTTTCCCTCTATCTGCCTATCATCTACCTTATCTGTCATCTATCTATCATCTATCTATTATCTATCTATCTATCCATCTATCTATCTATCTATCATCAGTTTACTTATCTGTTCTATCTGAACAGATACAAGTTCTCTGAAACTTGATAAACAAAAACAGAGCTAGAGAGTTTCTTGTAGTCACCAACCACGGAGAGGAAAAAGCTTGACAAAGCTCAGAGGGCTTCTTTTGAAAAAAAAAAAATCACATTCCTGCCTCACCTCAAAACCCTCTCAAATAATGCATACAAATGAAGGAAGCTTAACCTGCAATGATTTAAGAAAAAAATTAGTATTTAATGACACTAAAGTTGTAGGTTTATTAGATTTCCATTATCTTGAACTGAGAGTGTAAAATAAAGCCAAGGCCGTGGAGGTCGTTGTTAATTGAAGGTTGCCACTAATTAATAATTTATTGAATTAAAATATTGTGGGTGTTTTCATTAGTAATCTGAATGCTTCAGCCTTGAGCCAGGAATACCTCTTTCATTTTTCAATACAGCGGCTGCCTATATTGTAGCGTCCTTTGCGGACAATAAAAATTGAAAAATGTACAGTTTCACTGAGATAAGCAGCACAGTGGTTAAATCTGGTTTTGTTATTCTGGTCCATTCCCTCGCCTCTGATACCTGTTTAGGACCACAGACAGACTCATTTTCCTCTCAGACTCCAGCCAGCAGGCAGGCAGACATAATAATCAGATGGCTTGGTTGAGTCTAGCTCTGAGGTCTTTGGATTTATTAGAAATGTATCATGGGAATACAGGAAAGGCTTGGAAGGAATTCATCCTGGGAACTGTGATGCATGCTAAGCCAGGACAGGCAGGAAGTACTGCCATGGAGGAAGCAGCTTTCCAGGCTTCTCCTTCTCCAACACAGCTGGCGGTGCTGGTAACTCTCCACACTCCTTTTATCCTTTTTGTATGTTTGTTAGTTTTTGAGACAGGGTTTCTCTGTGGAGCCCTGGTTGTTCTGGACTCACTTTGTAGGCCATGCTGGCCTTGAACTCACATTAGTCACCGGTCTCTGCCTCCTGAAAGATGGGATCACAGTAAAACAAGTTAAAGAAGAGGGTGTTTATTCTTTTTAAATATATTTTATTAATTTATTCATATTACATCTCAATGGTTATCCCCTCTCTTATATCCTCCCATTCCTCCCTCCCTCCCATTTTCCCCTTATTCCCCTCCCCTATGACTGTGACTGAGGGGGACTTCCTCCCCCTGTATATGCTCATAGGGTATCAAGTCTCTTCTTGGTAGCCTGCTATCCTTCCTCTGAGTGCCACCAGGTCTCTCCATCCAGGGGACATGGTCAAATATGGGGCAGCAGAGTTCCTGTGAAAGTCAGACCCCACTCTCCACTCAACTGTGGAGAATGTCTGTCTATTGACTAGATCTGGGTTGGGGTTAGAAGTTTACTGCACGTATTGTCCTTGGCTGGTGCCATAGTTTGAGCAGGACCCCTAGGCCCAGATCTGATCATTATAATGTTCTTCTTGTAGGTTTCTAGGACCCTCTGGATCCTCCCATTTCCCCATTCTTCCATGCTTCTTTCACCTAGAGTCCCAATAGCATGTCCTCCTCTCTGTCCCACTTTCCTGGTAAGTGAAGACTTTCATAGGACATATCCTTTGGGCTAGTGTCCAAATATAAGTGAGTATATACCGTTTGACTTTCTGCTTCTTGGGTTAACTCACTCATTATGGTCATTTCTAGTTCAATCATTGAAGGGTTAGGTTTATTCTTGCTCATAGTTGTGGGAACAGCCCATCATGCAACAGAGGTGTAAGGGGGCTGGTCAAGCTGCATCTGCAATCAGGAACCAGAGGTGAACGCGGATGCTCAGACTTCCTTCCCCTTTATGTCATGCCTGGGACCCCAGGCCATATAATAGCGCCACCCATGTTCAAGGTGGCTCCTTCTATCTCAGTTAACCCAGTCTAGAAGCTCCCTGATAGACATGCCCAGGTGTCTCTGGGACCCACGCCCAGGACCCTTGGGGGTGGGAGGGTGAGCTGGTGTGGAGTCATGCATGGGGCCGAAGCTGACTCATTTATTACTGAAATAGGACATGCCTTTATACCCGCCTCCCAATGTCCCATTGGCTCCCAAACTGCAAACTGCTGCTGTGGCTCCTCCTCCTTGCTTCCCATTGTGATGTCACCAGACTCTGGGCAGTCAGTCTCTGGGCGTGCCCGGGCATGTTGAGGTAGGTCTGGATCCGACTCTACATAAAGACCCCCTTCTGCACAGATGCATGTCGCCAGGCCTGGGCCTTGACCCTGCTCAAAGCAGGTCTCGTTCCTCCTACAAGCAGGGAGGCTCCATCCAAGTGACAATATTTACCATCTTCCCTAGCATTAGCTTACAAGAGAGTCTCTGTCTCTGTCACTTTGTATCTTTGGAAGTTCTCATATCACTCACTGTATTTTGTACACTAGAATTAAATGTACCCTATACAAGATAGGATAAAAGGGGCTGAAGATACTGTACTTTTAAGAACGTTAAACATGGAAGTCAGGTCTGCCTAGGTTACATCCCAGCTCTACGTCTTCCAGCTATGGAACTTTGGTTAATTACTTAGTCTTCTGTGACTCAGTTTTCTCATGTGCAAAGTGAAGATGAATGTGGTAATTTGAATAGGAATGCCCCATCACCCCACCCCACCCCCCCCCACCCCCATAGACTCATTCCTGGCCCGCAGGAGTGACCCTGTTAGGAGTTATGGCCTTGTTGGAGTGGGTGTGACCTTAATGGAGGAAGTATGTGGAGGTGAGCTCTGAAGTCCCATGTATGCTCAAGCCATGCCCAGTATGATAGTCACTTTTGCTGCCTGGGGATCAAGATGCAGGCGTCTCAGCTCCTCCTTCAGTGGCACGCCTGCCTGCATGCCAGCCGATGTCTTTCCTACTGATGACGATGATGCATTAAACCTCTGAACTGTAAGCCAGCCCCAATTAAATGCTGTCCTTGGTCTTCACAGCTATAGAAACCCTGACTAAGACAGATGTTGGTATCAGGACTGGGATATATTGCTGTGATAGGTCTGACCAAGCTTTTATTTGAAAGAATGTAGATTTTGGATTAGGATACCAGTGGAATGCTTTCAGCAGGCCTTAATGTACCATATTAGTAGGCACGTGGAAGACACGGATGCTGAGGGTGATTCGAACTGTGGGGTCCTGGCTCAAAAGGTTTCAGAGAAGAATTTTAGTATGTGGTCTAGAGACTGGTCTTGTGATATTTCGGTTAAGAATGTGGCTGCTTTTTGCCATTGTCCAAAAAGTCTCCCCGAGGCTAAAGTGATGAGTTTTGGATTAATTTTGTTGGCAGAAGAAGTCTCAAAACAGCCTACTGTTGACCCTGTAGTGTAGTTAGCAGGGTTCACTGTTATGCAGATCTATATTGAAAAGGAGCAAGGTGATAGGATTTGAATGCTCAAAAATCTGTAGAACCCAGAGCCTTTAGATGCAGTGATACAGCTGGAAAGGTGACGCAGTAGTTAAACACACGTGCTGCTCATGCAGAGAGAGCCCAAGTTTGGCTCCCAGCACCTGTGTTGGATGCCTCTCACAGCCAGCGAGTTAAGTCCCTCTTTGGGCAACTGCATGAACATGTGTGCACTCACACTCACCGATACATACAGATAAATCGAAATGAAAACAAAATCTTTTAAAAATTAAGCAAAAGGCAATGCCATCGAAACCTCACTGTAGTGAACTAGAAATTCTGATCTCTTCCTCTTGCCCATATGTTCCTTGGTAGACTTGAATATCTCTTTTGCTCATTTTCGTGAATGTGTGGGGGAGCCCACACAAGTCCGTGGTTCTTCTGCTTCTCTCTGGCATGGACTTAAGCTCTAAGGAACTCATGCAAAGATTCATAACCAAGTCCTGATCGAATGAGCCTGCAACTGTCGTTCATTCATAAATCGATCCACTTTGCCCTTCTTTCAGCCTCCCAGTGAATTTGTCTTCTGTCAGCTCATTTCTCCATCTTTCTCTTGGTTTCTGCTTTTGTCTACTTTTCTGTGTTTCTAGCTCTTCTCTAGCATGTCCCAGAACAATGCACGTTGTGCATATTGTATGTGTGTGCACACATACTCATGCCATGCACAGCTGCTGCTTTCACCTTGTACTAACTACTCGTTTTTTCAAGGGAAGGTGAGCTTCAATAACGTATCCTGTCCCACTGCCCTCTCTCCAAAGCCTCCTTTAATTAGGCCAAGTGGAGAGGTTCAGTAAAGCATTCTTCGTCTATAAGTTCTTCTCTGTAAATGCTGCAGACATGATAGTGTTTATTTGAACAAGCGTCCTGTTTGGAAGAATTCTGCCTCTGGCTTTGAAGTCTCATTTAATACCATCCATTCATACTTCTCTCTTTTGTCTCTTCCTGGAGCTCAGCCCTACCCAAGGCCAGCTACCTTTCTTCTCTGGTTTTCAATTATCCTTGTCGCTTTTATTCTCATCTACAATTTTAGTTGCTGCCTAGCAATTTGAATCATGATGCTCAGCCTGAGATTTTCTAGAGAAAGGCACCCTGGATAATAAGCATTGGTCGACAGGATCCACTTTCTGTCTGCATCATTTAGTGGTGGGGAGAATGAAATACGAACAGCAAGCCAAATCCTCGTTTCTTCTTTCAGGTAATTCTCCTGTTAGTTTCACTGAGTATAAAAGCCCAGTAGCCTTCATTTGAGTGAGGGACATTTAATATTAGCATTAAGAGAAGATAAAAATCAATCTTGTCCAAGAATACACTGGAAGCTCATTTTGAAGACACTGGGCCAACATGAACAAGAACCATCACTGAGGGCCTTGATTTTGTAGGAAAAAAAAGTCCAGCAACTTAGTAATCTACATAATCTATTTTTAGAAATCAGTTTCCACATATGCGACCTATTTGAGCTGGTATGTAAAAATATGATATTTATTTGATAGTTTTAATTTTTCCCATTAATTTATTTATTCACTTTATTCTTGATCACGGCCCCTCTCCATCCTCTCCTCCCACTCTCACCCCAGTCCCTCGATTATCCCCTCCTCTTCTAATATTTTGAGCACTCTATGTGAGAATTTTTTTTTTTTTATCAGATGGGTTGTTTTGTTGGCAGTGGTAGTTTGCAAACTAGTGAAGAAAATAAGAGAGGAAATTAGCTTGAAGTTGTTGAGTATTTGCGACCAGAAGGTAAAGAAAGGAGGTACTGGAGTCTGGAAATAATTATCCCTGCCACAGTTCCCCATTAGCGTTGGCAAAAGACCTAGGATCTGACAGCTAAATTAAGGCCTGCTACTCCGTGAAAAATTAGCCACAGAAAGCTTGATTTGGGGTAACACCACGTCGCGTGCCACTTACTGTAGAGCTTGACAGCTTGGCTCCATTCATAAGATTCATGTAAGTGTAAGGCTGCTGTGGGAGTGTTTACAAAGCAACGGGCCCACTAAAGGAGGCACATGCTCAGCAGAATTCATTTTTAATACATTTAGTGATTTCTGTAAGCTTTAATACAACTATAGGTTGTGTGTTGACAAGTCTCCCCTCACCTCCCTACCTTCTCTGTGTTTCCTTCATATTTTCACACCTGCCATCAGGTCATGCATGATTGTATGTGTGTATATAACATCCAGGAACCATCAGTGAAAGCATCTGATGCTTTTTTATTGTAATATTTGTGGTTTTGTTTTTCTGTTAAATTTTTAAAAATTAATTTATTCAGATTACAACTCAATTGTTATCTCATGTGGAGAGCAGAGACTGACTCTGATATGAACTCTGGGCGCCCATATTTGTCCATCTCCCCTTGGTGGGAAGGCCTGATGGCACTCAAAGAAAGAATAAGCAGGCTACCAAGATGAGACTTGATAGCCTATGACCAAATAGTGGGGGAGGAGGTTTCCCTGGGTCTTGGACCTAGGGGAGGGGAATAGGGTGAAAGCGGGAGGGAGGGAGGAACGAGGGGGGGGGATACATGTAATATCCTTTTTAAAAATAATAATTAGAATTTGAGATTTGAGGTCAGCAAAACTAGACTGTAAGTCCCCTCCAGCATTAGTAGTCCAGCATCCTGAGGATAATGACAACCTCTCAGAGGCTTAGTTTCCTCACCTGCGAAAGAGCTTGTGTGTGTGTGTGTGTGTGTGTGTGTGTGTGTGTGTGTGTGTGTGTGTTGCTAAAGGTGGATCCAGGGCCTTGTGTCTATTAGGCAAATGCTCTAGCTCTAAGATCATCTACTTAAAGCAAGTTGCTCCAGAGTGACTGTGTGTGGCTCTTTTGCATAGGCGGTGGTCTTTCTTGTGTATCCAAATAAGTAACTTAAAATGAATGTCTCTGGCCCAGGTGTTAAGACCACAGGGAGAATCACAGAATCCCCAGCATCCAGGTGTTTAGCATATCTCTCAAGAGCTCTAAACTCGTTCATTTTTGTCCCTTCATTTTGTGTAATGATTTTATGCATGTGTATACTTAATAAGACGTGTCTGCCCATTTGGTACTTACTTGTCTGGGAAATGGAACAATGCAGAAGTTAAAATATAATGCTGTGGGTTGTTTGCTTGTTTTTGTATGGGCTGTAATTTCAGTCACTTGCCAGGCTAGGGGGATTTGTAAGCTGAAGGCTTGCTTCGGCTACAGAATGAATTTAAGACCACTGGAAGAAATGTAGTGGTACCCTGTCTCAAAATAAAAATAAAATATTATAGAGCTAAGGATGTATGTCAGGGTAAAATGCTTGATTAGCATGTGCAAGCCCTAGGATTTAGGTCACATACTGCAAAGCAAACAACAAAACCCTACTTAAAAAAATGAACCTGGATTCACTTAAGCAGTGAGATGGGGCGGGTGAGCTGGGGCCACTGGCTAGATGGTCACAGGTGTGGGCCCTGATGAGAGGCCACCAGACCCTCCCCCCTCTCCTCCCCCCTGTGCCCCCACCCCACCCCAAACCCACACAAAAGGTGTCAAAAGCTGGCTCTTTGAAGAAAAACATATCAAAGTGCCCTGGAGACAAGCCCTGGGAAGTGACCTGGGAGTGGCTCCTGCTGTCCAGGTACCCTTGGTTTAGAAACCTAGCTCTCTGTCTTTGTCTTTCTGTTATCATTAAGCTTAGTGAATTAAAATCTAGCTCTTTGACTCTTGACTCTCTTCATTTTAATCAAGCTTTTCACAAGTCAGAGGCTCCCCCCCCCCCACCCCCACTCTGGAAGGGACCTAGATTCCCATTGTCTCAATCCTGGGTGAGCTGGTGAGTCACTGAGCTGAGCTTAGCTGCTCTGTGCTCCCTAGAGCTGGGGGAGCTGGCTGGAAAGCTGCCCAGGAGGCCTTCTTCATGACTGGTTTTCAGGACATAGCCTTCCTCAGCTAGCCTCCAGAAGGCTGAAGAAAACTCTGTGACCAGATTCTCAGCCCAGCCTTCCGGAGAAAGGAACACATACACAGGCACAGACTCTGTAGCTGTTAAACTGTACACAGAAGTATCTAAGGCAGCAATAGGTCAGCAGGCAAAACAATTAATGCTAGAGCAGAGAATCCAAGTTCAGTTCTCAGCACCTTACTGGCTGTCACTCTAGCTCCAAGGGATTCAACACCTTCCCCTGACCTCCATGGGCACCTGCACTCATGTGCATAAACCCCATACCCCCCACACATACACATAAGTAAAGATAATTCAGGAAATATCCAAAGATAAAATATAATAACATCTTTATTGTTCCAGCCTCAAGGAATGTTCTCTATACAAATAAAAGCACTAAAGCATAAAGACAAATGCACTAGCATATTTATTAGTGCTGTTGCAAGGACCAAACTAACGCCATGTCCTGTGTGTTCTGTAACAAATGCCGTGGTCTGTATGTTCTGTGAGAAGTGTCCTCTAGGTGACTCTTACTTCCCCCTGCATTCTGGGAATGACCATGTACTGCTGTCAACTGCACCTGCCAGCAGTCTCCAGAGACTCCACGGAAGCGATTAGATACAATCAGCATCCAATGTTCCTCTGAGATTAAAAAAAAAACAACACAAAACTTCTCCTTGGGATCCAGCCTCCACCCAACCTGCCTAAAGGTTCACCATTCCTGTGACCCACAACCCCCGCTTAGGTTTTTTTTTTTTTTTCCTTTTATAAACCCACTAGCCTTGAAGCTCTAAGTTACTCTCCTATCCTGTTGCCTTAGGAAGGATTGTGGTCCGAGCTCGAGCCTGTAATACAGGACCCTGTGTGTGTTGCATTGGTATGGAGTCCTGGTGGTCTTTTCGGGGGGTCTCACGATCTGGGCGATCTGGGTACTACACTATTAAGATTGGCTACAGAGGGTAGACATCTCAGCGCTAAGCACTGGTGCTCACTCTATAGAGGCCATACCACATCTGAAGGACTGAATATACCTAAGTAACTTGTGTGCATTATGTATTAACCTAGACACCTGCTCTGCTGCTTTGAGAGCAGCATGGTTCAATTTTCCAAAAGTGGAGGAAAGCATTCATAGGCCTGCACACCATTTCATACAGCTATACAAATGGGGAGAAGGTGGACAAGTCTGTTTCCTTTCTGAGAGACGAACACTGGGCGAGAAGGGAGAACTGGTTGCTCTTTTTCTTGTAAACTCTGCTTTGCCTTGTAGCCTCAAGCAAGCATTTCAAGTTAGCTTGAAATGAAAATCCAGTAAGGTCCATGACAAAGGTACTTACCTCCTGACTTCGGATTCAGTAAAAAAGGGCAGAGTGAAACTGGGTGGTGGTGTGGTAGAAGCATTCTCCGCCCCCCCCATCTCCCTACCCCAGCTCGTGTGTGTGTGTGTGTGTGTGTGTGTGTGTGTGTGTGGTCCTGGGTTAAGAATCCACTGGAGAGGGACCTGTTATTTTTGCACAGTAAAAAAGGGGTATTCAAAGTCAATGTGTGTGCATCTTTTTTAAAAAATATTTTATTTATTTATTTATTCATTTTACATCTCAATTGTAACCCCTCCCTCCTCGGCTCCTGGTCCCAACCTCCCACCCTCTTCACCCTCTTCTCCCTGCCTTGCTTTTCAGAAAAGGGGAGCTCCCCACCAACCCACTCCAGCACATTGAGTCACATCAGGACTGAGTACATCCTCTTCCCCTGTGGCCTGGCAAGGCAGCCCCACCAGGGAGTGAAGGATCAGCGTGCATGTCATAGGCAGCCTCCACTCCCCTTACTAGGAGACCCACATGAAGACCAAGCTGCCCATCAGGTACATATGTGTTGGGGCCCTAGATCCAGACCATGCATGCATGGTCTCCTCGGTTGGTGCTTCAGTATTCACAAGTCCCTCTGAGCCCAGGTTAGTTGGCTCTCTGCTGGTCTTCATGTAGAGCTCCTGCCCCCTCCAGCTCCTTCTCCTCCCGCCACTCTTCCACAAGGCTCCTTGTGCTCCTCCTAAATGTTTGGCTATGAGTCTCAGCGTCTGTTTCGATCCAACAAAACAGGGGTGGAGCCTCTCAGAGGACCACTATGCTAAGCTCATATTTACAAGCAAAGCAGAATGTCTTTAATAGTGGCAGGGTTTGGCTCTCTCCCTTCGTGTGGGTCTCAGGTTGGGCCAGGCATTGGGTGGATATTCCCTCAATCTCTGCTTTATCTTTATCCACGTACACCTTGTAGTCAGGGTAAATTTTGAGTCCAAGTTTTTGTGGGTGGGTTGGTGTTCCTTTCCCTCCACTAGGAGTCCTCTCTGGTTAGAACATGGCCTCTTCAGTTTCTGTGACCCCCACCTCTAGGAGTCTCAGCTAGAGTCACTTCTATATCCTCCCAGGAGCCTACCCTGTCATCGGTTTCCAGCATGTCTCAGAGATGTCCTCAGCCTTATTTTCCTCAGCACTCCCTCTCGTATCCTGTTCCCTCTCTTCAATCACTTCCGAGTTTATTCTATTTCCCTTTCTATGTGAGATTCAAACATATTCCCTTGGACCTTTTTTGTTACTTAGCTTCTTTGGGTCTGTGCATTGTAGTATGGATATCCTTTGCTATATGGCTTATATGCACTTATAAGTGAGTATATACCATGTGTGTCCTTCTGAGTCTGGATTACCTCTCTCAGGACAATCTTTTATATTTCCATCCATTTGCCTGCAAATTTCATGATTTCCTTGTTTGTAATAGCCAAGTAGTAGTCCATTGTGTAAATGTACCACAGAATTTTTTTTTTTAATCCATTCTTTGGTTGAGGAACATGTGAGTTGTTTCCAATTTCTGGCTATTATGAATAAAGTTGCTATGAACACAGTTGAACAAGTATCCTTGTGGTATGGGAGAACATCTTTTGGGTATATGCCCAGGAGTGGTGTAAGTTGGGTCTTGTGGTATAACTATTCCCAGTTTTCTAAGAAAGCACCAGAATGATTTCCAATGTGGTTGTACAATTTTGCACAACCACCAACAATGCAGAGGTGTTCCCTTTTCTCCATATTTCTCACCAGCATGTGCTGTCACTTGAGGTTTTGATCTTAGCCATTCTGACGGATATAAGATAGAATCTCAGAGTCATTTTGATTTGCATTTCTCTGATGAGTAAGGACCTTGAGCATTTCTTTAAGTGCTTCTTGACTATTAGAGATTCTTCTGATGTGAATTCCCTGTTCATCTCTGTACCCCATTTTAAAATTGGGTTATTTGGTTTGTTGGTGTTTAATTTCTTAAGTTCTTTATATATTTTGGATATTAGCCCTTTGTCAGATGTAAGGTTGGTGAAGATCTTTTCCCAGTCTGTAGGCCGTCATTTTGTTCTGTTGCCTTACAGAAGCTTTTCAGTTCCATGATGTCCCATTTAGTAATTGTTGATCTTGGAGCTTGAGGTTTTGGTGTTCTATTCAGAAAGTTGTCTCCCGTGCCATTGAGTTCAAGGCTGTGTCCCACTTTCTCCTCTAAAAGAGGTCTTTGATCCTCTTGGGCTTGAGTTTTTGCAGGGTGATAAATAAGGCTCTATTTGCATTATTTTACATGTAGACGTTCAGTTAGACCAACACCATATGTTGAAGATGTTTTTTTTTCCCATTGTATGGTTTTGGATTCTTTGTCAAAAATCAAGGGTCCATAGGTGTATGGGTTTCTTTATGGGTCTTTGGTTCAATTTCATTGATCACCCAATCTGTTTCTATGCCAATGCCATGCTATTTCTATTACTACGCTCTGTAGTACAGTTTGAAGTCAGAGATGAAGATAGATCCAGAAATACTTTTATTGTGTAGGACTGTTTTAGCTATTCTCAGTTTTTTTCCATATGAAGTTGAGAATTATTCTCTCAATGTCTGTAAAGAATTGTGTTGGTATTTTGATGGGAATTGCATTCAATCTATAGATTACTTTTGGTAAATGATAAGTTTTTCTATGTTAATCCTATTGATCCATGAACATGGGCGATCTTTCCATCTTCAGTTTCTTTTTTAAGAGGCTTGAAGTTTTTGTCATACAAGTCTTTCACTTGCTTCATTAGAATCACCTCAGTACATTTGTGGCTATCATGAAGAGAGTTGTTTCCCTAATTTCTTTCTCAGTCTACTTGCCATTTGTATATGGGAGGGCTACTGATTTATTTCAGTTAATTTTTTATCCAGCCACTTTGTTAAAGGTGTTTATCAGCTGTAGGAGTTCTCTGGTAGAAATTTTGGGGTCGCTTGTGTATACTATCACCTGCAAATCACCTGCAAATAAGAATCTTGAACTTCTTCCTTTCCAATTTGTTTCTGCTTGATCTCCTTTAGTTGCCTTATTGCTCTAGCTAGAACTTCAAATGTTATTAAAAATACATGGTGATAAAGGACAGCCTTGCTTTGTACCTGATTTTAGTGGAATTGCTTTGATTTTCTCTGCATTTAGTTTGATGTTGGCTATAGGCTTGCTGTATATTACCTTTATTATTTGTAGGTGTAGGTCTTGTAGCCCTGATCTTTCTAAGACTTTTATCATGAAATAGTGTTAGCTTTTGTCAAGGACTTTTTCTGCCTCTAATGAGATGACCATGTGATTTTTTTTCTTTGTTTGTTTATATAGTATATACATTATTATTATTATATTTTATATTATTATTATTATTATTGTATATACACATACATTAATGGATTTTCATATGTTGAACCATCCCTGCATCCCTGGGATGAAGCCTACTTGATCATGATAAATTATGTTTTCGCCAGGCAGTGGAGGCTTATGCCTTTAATCCCAGCACTCAGGAGGCAGAGGCAGGCAGATTGCTGTGAGTTTGAGGCTGGCCTGCTCTACAAAGTTAGTCTAGGACAGCCAAGGCTACACAAAGAAATCCTGTCTCAAAAAACCAAAAAAAAAAAATGTTTTTAATGTGTTCTTGGATTTGGTTTGTGAACATTTTATTGAGTATTTTTTACATTGATGTTAATGTGGGAAGTTGGTCTGAAATTCTCTTTCTTTGTTGAGTCTTTGTATGGTTTAGGTATCAGGGTGACTGTGTCTTCATAGGATGAGTTTGACAATCATCTTTCTGTTTCTATTTTGTGGAATAGTTTGAGGAGTATTGGTATCAGCTCTTCTTTGAAAGTCTGGTAGAATTCTGTGTTAAAACCCTGGGCATTTTTATTGTTGTTGTTGTTGAGAGATTTTGATGACTGCTTCTATTTCCTTAGAGGTTGTAGGACTGCTTAAACTGTTTACCTGATCTTTATTTAACTTTAGTCAGTGAAATCTATCAAGAAAATCATCCATTTCCTTTAGATTTTCCAATTTTGTGGAATACAGACTTTTGGAGTAAGAGCTAATGATTCTTTAGATTTCCACAGTGTCTGTTGTTATATCCTCCTTTTCATTTCTGATTTTGTTAATTTGGATATCTTCTATCCTCTCTGCCTTCTACTAGTTTGGCTAGGAGTTTGTCTATCTTGTTGATTTCTCAATGAACCAGCTCTTTTTCTCATTGATTCTTTGTATTGTTCTCTTTGTTTCTAAGTTATAGATTTCAGCCCTGAGTTTGCTTATTTCCCACCATCTATTCCTCTTGGGTGTGTTTGCTTCTCTTTGTTCTAGAGATTTCAGGTGTGCATTTAAATTGCTAGTATTGGAACTCTCCAGTTTCTTTATGCAGGCATTCAGTGCTATGAACTTTCCCTTAGCACTGCTTTCATTGTGTCCCATAATTTTAGGTATGTTATACCTTCATTTTCATTGAATTCTAGAAAGCCTTTAATTTCTTTATTTATTTCCTGGTCTAGTGGTTACTAAGTAGGGAGTTGTTCATTTTCCATTAGTTTGTATGTTTTCTCTTGTTTCTGTTGTTGTTGAAATCTAGCATTAATCCATGGTAGTCTGATAAGATACAAAGGTTTTTTTTTTTTTACTTTTTTATTAATTTATTCATATTACATCTCAACTGTTATCCAGTCCCTTGTATCCTCCCGTTCCTCCCTCCTTCCTGTTTTCACCCTATTCCCCTCCCCTGTGTCTGTGTCTGAGGGGGAGAAGATACAAAGTTTTATTGTATCTATTGAGGTTTGCCTTGTGACAAAGTATATGCTCAATTTTGGATAAGGTTCCATGGGGTGCTAAGAAGAATATACATTCTTTTTTCGTTTGGGTGAAATGTTCTATCTGTAAATATCTGTTAGGTCATTTTGATCAATGAAATCTATTAGTTTTATTATTTTTCTGTTTAGTTTCTGTCTCAATGATCTGTCCATTGGTGAGAGTAAGGTGTTGAAGTCTTCCATTTTTAATGTGTGGGGTTTGGTGTTAATTTAAGTTTTAGCAACATCTCCTTTATGAATGTGGGTGCCTTTGCATTTGTGTCATAGATATTCAGAAGGGAGACTGGTGGACTTTTTCTTTGATGAGTATGAAATATCCTTCCCTATCTTTTTTATTAATTTTGGTTTAAGGTCTATTTTATTAGATACTAGGATGACTACTCCAGCTTGTTTCTTGGGTCTGTTTGCTTAGAAAACATTTTTCCAGGTCTTTACACTGATATAATGTCTTTGTTGCTGAGGTATATTTCTTGTATACAGCAGAATGATGGATCCGGTTTTCCCATCCATTCTGATAGCCTGTGTCTTTTTATTGGTGAATTGAGTCCATTGATGTTGAGAGATTAATTCATTTTATTTTGATATTGGTGGTTAAAATGTGTATGTGTGTGGTATGTGTGTATTTGTGCTTCCCTTTTTTGGGTTTGCTGATGTGGAGTTATTTATTCCCTGTGTTTTCCTGGGTGTAATTAGCCTCAGTGGGTTGGAGTTTTCCTTCTAGTATCTTCTGTAGGGCTGGATTTTTGTCTAGGTACTATTTAAACTTGGTTTTGTCATGTGATATCATGTTTTCTCCATCTATACTGATTGAAACTTTCCTACATATAGTAGTCTTGACTGATATCTGGGATCTCTTAGTGTGTGCAACATATCTGCCCAGGCTTGTAGAGTCTCTCTTGAAAAGTCATGTATAATCTGATAGGTCTGACTTTATATGTGATTTTGCCTTTTTCCTTTGCAGTTTTTAATATTCATTCTTTGTTCTGTATTTGTAGGGTTTTGATTATTAGGTGGCAGGAGGATTTTCTTTTCTGGTCCAATCTATTTGGTATTCTGTAAACTTCTTGTAGTTTATAGGCATCTCATTTTTAGGTTGGGGAAGTTTTCTTCTATGACTTTGTTGAAAATATTTTCTTGTCCTTGGAGCTTGGAGTTTTCTCTTTTTTTATTCCTACTGTTCTTATTATTTTTTGATAGTGTCCCAGCTTTCTTAGATGTTTTTTCTGGAACTTTTTTCGTTGTTTGTTTGTTAGTTTCTGGAACTTTTTAGATTTAACATTTTCTTTGACTAAGGTATTGATTTCTTCAATTGTATTTTCTATACCTGAGATTCTTTCATCCATCTCTTGTATTTTGTTGATGATGCTTTTGTCTGTAGTTCTTCTTCTCTTTTCTAGGTTTTCCATCTCCAAGATTGCCTCAGTTTGTATTTTGTTTATCGCTTCTATTTCCATTTTCAGGTCTTGGACAGTTTTATTAATTTCCTTCACTTGTTTATTTGTATTTTCCTTTATTTCATTAAGGAGCCTAGTCATTTCCTTCACCTATTTGATTGAATTTTCTTGTATTTCTTTAAGGAATTCATTCATATCTTATTTTAAGGCCTCTATCATCTTTATACGGTTGGATTTAAGGTCGTCTTCTTTTGCTTCAGCTGTGTGAGGGTGTCTAGGGCCAGATGTAGTAGGGTAGCTGGGTTCTGGCGGTGCCATATTGCCTTGGCTCTTGTTGATTGTGTTCTTATTCTGGCCTTTAGCCATCTGGTTGTTCCTGGTCTTGGTTAGATGTTCCTGATGATAAAAGGACTCTTCCAGGAGGCAAGCAGAGCATTGGGAATAGCAGACTGCTCACTTCTGCTGCCTGGGTGTTCCTGGGGACATGCAGGCCTGGATGTTCTTTTGCTGGCTGTGTCCCAGACAGTCAGAAGATAGGCTGGGTGAACTCTAGCCTGGCTGTTCATGGGGTCCCACAGGCCTCGATGATCCTGGACCAGCAGGCCTCCTCCAGAAGGCATGTTGTGGAGCTTTGCAAGCTGTGTCCCCAGACAGGCAGGAGAAAAGCTGGATGGGCTCTTAGCTGGCTCTTCCTGGGGCTGCTAGGCCTCTCCAGAGGGAAGGTTACAGAGCTCTGCTGGCTATGTCCCCTGGCAGACAAGAGAAAAGCCAATGTGTTTGCATTTATGTGGCATAGACATTGTATAAAGTGGTCCCTGCAGATCTGTCCAGCCTCTCATCTCTTATACGAAGCTTACTCCTTGGCAATGCTTTGTTGTTGGTCATAGGACCTCTCCTTTGCCCATATGAAATAAATATTCTTATGCATGTCTCATATTTCCTCCTTATCTTTCCATAGCAGAACACTGATCAGTTCACAGAGACCTGGCCAATCCACTCTTTAAGATGTAACTATGGATATGTATCTTCACTCAGCCTGGGGTAGGCACTTCCAATGGGACCCTGTAATACTGTAGGTAAGCTGCTTACCCCAGAACTGCCATGTGGCCTTGAAATCATGTGCACAAATACTTTCTGCCACCAAGTGAACTTTCTATTTCTACTTAGAATAGTTCAAGCTATTTTAATTAGGTTTCCTTTTTTCAAAGGCAAAAGTTGACATGTGATTTTCCCCAAAAAATACTACCAATTAAGTAAATTATTTGTTCAGTTTCTACCTCAGACAAGGAAATGGGGACTCATAAAAATTGAGAGAATTGCTCATGGTCACACAGGGAGGTACCATTTAACATGTCACCTCAGTCAGGCTTGCCAGGCTTCTGCTATGTGAGTTGCTCTATGCTGTGCTAACAAAATACCTAAGCAAACCGACTTGGAGAAAATGTTTATTTTGGCTCCTGGGTTCAGAGCTTCCAGGCCATGGAATTCTGTATGTCCTGGGTAATCACTGTGACCAAGCAAGAATTTTATAGAGACCTCTAGACTTGAAGTTGATGTCAGGACTGAGGATGACCTTTCAGACTCCTGAACTCTGCTCTCTCCTCCAAATATATTCACTTTTTGTCCATCCACAGGCAAGGGAGCTGTCAGCATGGCTTAAACATAAGTTGTAGCTTCCAGGCTAGGGGATACATGGGGCATTATTACAGACATTTTCCTAGAGAGAAAGAAAGGAAATAGTAACAGCTGCTGGGGAAGCAAATAACAGTCTCAACCATAAACAAATGTGTCCTTTATTCTCACTTTGAAAAGAAATAAATATAAAATGAAAAAGGGGCTTCAGTCACCTTGAGTTTTCTTTGGGTTACCTAGGATTTCAATGAGGGACAAGGTGATTATTATCTCAGAGAACATAATTGGTAAACTTGCCAACATTCTTATCCATCTGGGGTCCAAGAAGCTTTGAAAAAAGAACGTGATGATGGCATTCTCCCATGACTGATATTTACACAGAATAAGACTAACATTTTGCAGAATAAAAGGCCAGCAGAGGACTCCTTTGGGGTCCTTTGAGGTTCTCCATCCACCAGCCTCTCACTGTTAGGCCTGGAGTCTTCCTCAGTTTGCTTTGGATTATGAATGTGTTATTTTTAGAGATAGAATGGCCAATACAAAGACAATATTCTTGGGGTGGCTATGTTAATCTGTTGAATACTATTATTTATATTTACTAGGCACCAAGCAGAAGTTTTGTGTTTATCATGGCTGTTTAGCTGCACCCTTGACCTCTGTCTCTAGGTAACTTGTGACATTGTCCCCACCACTGTGCCAGTCCCCAGCCTAGGTAGAGAACCTTTGGTCTAGACATTCCTGCTATTATCACATATGATGTTCTAGACCTTTATCGCCTCTATTCTCATTTCAACAAATGTTGCTGAGTCAGCTTTCCATCACAGTAACAGAGCCCCTGAGAAAACAGCTCCGAGGATAAAAGGTTTGTTTTGGCTCAGCATTGGAGCTGTCAATTTATGCTCTGTTGGCTCCACTGACTCAGGGTCGATGGTAAGGTGGAGTGTCATGGTGAGGAACGTGTGTGGTAATGCAGACTGGGACACACCAGAGCAGACGGGAGGCTGAGGGCTGGAGGAGGGGTAGGGATACATCCTCCTGAGGGTGTACCCAGGGACCTACTTCCTTTGAGTATGCCCTCATTTTCTAGGTTTCTGCCACCTCCCAGTAATTCTCAACTATCAATTAATCAAATTATTAATCCATTAACTTAGTAGTCCATTGAGGAGGTCAGAGTCCCCGAGATCAAAGCACTCTCTAAAAGCCATGGGGAACCTTCAGGACCGTGGGTCTTCAAGGGGCACTTCAGATCTAAGCCATAATAGCGCAAGGGGTTTCCTGTACTATGTCTTTGTTAGATTTTTCTGAACACCTGTCATTTTTTTCTTCTTTGAGTACTTATTTTTTTTTTTTGAGTTTTAAAACACTCCAAATATGCAATTTTCACCAATATATTATTTAAAACAACTTCTTCTCCTTTCTAGAGAAGTGTGTGCCTGTCACAGATTGTGTTTGAACTTGTCATGTGACAGATAGGAAACTTGGAAAAGAGGAGAGGGTTTGACCTCGAGATTTTAGGTGAGCTGTTTCTATAGTGTGGCATTATTTGGGCAATCCCATCACATTTCCTCCTCTTCGGTCCTTCTGAGTCTGAAATGGGCATGGTAATAGCTGAGTGAGTAGTTGCCAGAGTCAGATAAGTTGATAAACGAAGACAATGGAAGTATAAAACAGTGTATGTAATTTGAATATGGCAGCACATATCCGTAATTCTACTAGAGAAACAGAGGCAGGATGATGAGGACTTCAAGTTAGTCTCAGTTACATGATAAATTTGACTCTATTTTGGGCTACATGAGGTCCTGTCTCAAAAAGATCCCACAAAGAAACAAAACTCTCTTTCTCTCTCTCCATCCATCCATATGCAAGTGTGTATGTGTGTGTGTGTGTGTTTCTCAAAGTTTTTAGCAACATTTGAGCAATCACTATAATGGCTCCAATTTGAATGTGTGTGAAGAACAGGAGAAACACCTCTTCAAAGGACTAGGTTTTTTAAAAATTATGAAACAAACACTAAAGTTTTATAAGTTTCTTTGACAGGCCAAATATTACTGGGTAAGTACATGCAGAAATATGAAGTAGAAGAAAGTTAAAAATTATGTTCTGTTTTATACTGTGAATAATGATCAACTCAGGGAATATCACCATGGGGTTAGGCACGAAAATGATGCTTGATTTTCTATTCCTGGGCTGCAATGTCAAGGCAGTAATTAAGAAAAAAGGGATTTGAGCCTGTGACACTTTCCCAGTTCTTCTTGCTTTTGTGAGACCCTCTGTACCATTATCAAGCACTCACATCCTTGTCTCTGAATTTCTTTCATTGTGCACACAGCTCTAGTTTTGTCTACAGTTTAGGTATTTCTTTACAGCCAAAAGTTTCCACAATGGTGTAATCAAGGAGGCACAGAAGCTAATTAACTATGGTTGGGTTTTGATTCTCATTCAACTTTCTAATACAGGCTTTAACAATGAGGTTTTGTAACCCTGTGTGGGAGGGTTCTTCCTGTATTCTCATGTACCTGTGTGTGCATATAGAAATATAAAGGCCGTTACATGTGGAAAGCCACCCTAGCATGGGGTGGAAGATCTCAACCTGAATGCTGACGTCATCAGGCACCTTTAGAAGCAGCACAAAGACCTCTGTGGTGGAGGCAGGATCCGTGGGCTGCACTCTGCCTTCCAACCATTGCTCTTGCAAGTTATATCTCTCTGGTCCCTGTTCTCCCAGTAAAATAAGCATGTTGGGTGGAAGACAGTCTCCTCCGCAGCTCAGCTGTTCTCTCCCCTGTCCACTCAGTCCTGGATTCCCTTCTGATCTACCTCTAGCTGAGTGCAGGCAAACTAGTGTGTTCTTATAACCATTGTGATAAAACACATGACCAGAACAACTTAAAAGGGGGTATTTTTATTCTGGTTTATGGTTTTGGAGGACTGCCTGTGGCTGTTTGGCTGGTAGCAAGGTGAGATGTCACAGTGGAGGAGCTGGTGAAGAGCTGTGAGCTGTGCCCATAGCAATTTGTCTGTGTCCTGATGTGATCTCATGAGGAGGGGTCATTGTGATGGAGTCTGAACAGTAGGTAAAAGGGAAGGGGAGCTAGGTTGGCTTTCTGTGGCTGTTTTGAGAGGCGGTCTGATTGGTGCAGTGTTCAGTGGAATTTGACTGAGAGTGAACTTGTTTGTATGTGTGTGTGCCTTTGTATGTGAATGTGTTTTGCTTTTGGGTGTTTGGTTTTTATTTTGAATATTTGGTTTTTATTTCCTTGTTGATGTGTATATATCTTGGAGAGCGTACACTTGTTTTGGTTTGTTCTATGTTTGGAAATTTTATTTTCACTCTACTTTTAAATTTTTTACATTTATTTGGGTAGCCTTGCCACCAGAGATGTGTGGTCCAAGGGGTGAGTTGACAGTAGGGCCCAGCCCTGTGCCTACCCTCACATATGAGACTCTCCGGGCGCAATACGCCATCTTGAGGACTATTGGCCAGGGGGGCTGTGCCCAGGTGAAGCTGGCCCAGCACCGCCTCACGGGCGCTGAGGTAGCGATAAAAGTCCTGCGGAAGGGGCGAAAACAGGCCTTCCCAGCTAGGTCCGAAGTGGAGATAATGAAGAGGATGAACCATCCCAACATCGTCTCATTGCTCCAAGTCATTGAAACCAAAGAGAGTATCTTTCTGATCCTGGAACTGGCTGACGGACGCGAGCTGTTGGACTGGATCCAACAAGTTGGCTGCCTGCAGGAGGGCGTGGCTCGGAAAATATTCAAGCAGATCGTACATGCCATGTGCTATTGCCATGACCTAGGCATCGTTCATAGAGACCTCAAACCAGATAACATCATGGTGGATGCCACAGGCAAAGTCAAAATCATAGATTTCGGCTTGGGTACCTTAGTCAGGCCGGGCAAGAAGCTTTCTGGGTTCTGTGGTGCCTTACGATTTGGTGCCCCCGAATGCTTCCTGCACCAACCCTATGATGGCACCAAAGTGGACACATGGAACATGGGTGTTCTTCTATACTTTATGGTGACTGGGACCCTGCCATTTGAAGGTACCACCTTTCAAGAGCTAGGGAGCCAAGTTTTGCTAGGACGGTATGATGTTCCCTCATACCTCTCACAAGAACTGCAGGACATTATCCGATGCTTATTAACTGTAAATCCTACAGAGAGACCAACACTAAAGGACATTATGGAGCACCCTTGGCTTAGGCAAGGAGATGAGGGCTCACCAAACCATTGGGATGATATGGACCCTAGGAGCCTGGACCCTGCAATCATGGCAGCCATGGTAGATATGGGATTTGACACAAGTGACATCTGGAAATCTTTACTTTATAGATTGTTCAATGAACCCATGGCAACTTACAGCCTATTGAAACGCCAGGCACGCCAGCAGGATGACTTCATCAGCCAAGCCGAGTCAGTGCAACCAGGATTAACACCTTTCCCCACTCCCACAGATCCGGCTGACTTCCCTGGGTACCAAAAGAGGGCAGCTGATAAGCCAGCCTTTCAAGTCCTTGCATCCTCGAAAAGTGACTCTCTAGAGGACAGTTATCAGGTAGGGAAGAGGCTGAAAAGAAGCGCTATCCTGCCTGTATTTCCCCACCATTGCCTAGAGAAGAGGACACCCATACTTGATGTTGTCAAGGTCCCCACAGAGACACAGCACAGTGGGACTGCAGACACAATCCAAGGTGTGTGCAGGGTCTGGAAGAGGTGGACGAAGAGGATTAGGGCCAATTTACTACAGCTCTGCTGCTGCCTGCCACCCAAGAGGAAAAGAGTGGTGCCCCAACGGGAGGGATTGCAGGAAGAGACAGAAGGTCAGAGGCCAGCCAGGAGGTACTGAAGCCCTGTAAATTATGAAGTCACAGTGTTGGGATCACTCTTGAGTGGACTCAAACAGCTGCTGAGAGGGACCCATGCAGGACATCCTGAGGCTGGGATGGAGGCAGGAGAGAGGCAGCAAAGGGCTCAGGAGTCTTCAGGTGGATCCTATTCAGCAGAGATGTAGGCATGACAGTAGCCTTCCAAAGCATCCTGTCTACATGCCTGCAAGAGAGCCAATTATCTTGTGGGCGTGTCCCTCACTGCTCTCTCTCTCTGTGCTGCGATGACATGGTAGGTTATGGTGCTCCCCAAATCTACTTTTCACTCTTTTACAATAAACTTTATCATATAGACTGTTCACTCATCTTAGAATAAAGTTTATAGGGACAGAATATCATATAATGATAGAGACATGGATAAGTGATGTGTTTATAAGGCAAAGTTTGCCAATAACCCTCAGAACCTTAAAAAAAGGCAAAGGAATACCTCATAGAGCCAGAAAGGAGGCCATTGTCTTTGTGACCTGTTATCCTCACAGGGGCCAGCTTCACACCCCATTTCCCTGGTGACACTAATTTTAAGAAAAGAAAGCATTATTGCCCCTTATATCAAAATTTAAAATACCACGAGAAAGTGGGTGGAGAAAGCAGCGTTATTTAGAGGGTCATTACGGGAAAGCTATCTCTTTGTGGACAAGAATAGAGTCTGGGTTCTACCTTGGCCCTGGGCAAAGATAACATTCTAATCTGCCCAAAGCATATATTTAATGAAACCTGAACCCAAAGGCATGCTAACCCTTTCTATGTGTTCTCTGGATGCCACCCAGTGTCCCGAGCATGCTCGCACTGATCCTGTCCATTGCTCTCCTGGGCCCAACTGTCTCCTCTCACCATCTTCCATGCTGCCAAGCTGCCTGGACTGTTTTTCTTTCAAACTGTAATAAAATGATTTGTAAGCTTCTGGATTGGTTTTCGTATCATGGCATCCAGAAGGGAGCTCCACTGTCCAATAACGTGCCAGTTATATGGGTTATGTTGTGTTTTTGCTCTTGGTATGCTTGCTTCACCACACTAAATTTGCTCCAATTGTCTAAGCAGATGGTCTTACCTCACAGAGGCCCTTGGAAATGTGTTAATTTCTCTAACTCCTACCTGTGTGTCCAGAGCACTACCTGACCTGCCACTAACACCTCTGGGACACAAGGCAGGGCTGCAAGGATCTGCATAAGAAGGGACCTGGCCTGAGTTAGGCTTGGGAACAGGTGATATGGCTCCAGGGAGCATCGGGGATTCAGGATCAAACTAGCTGCCTGCATTTCACACTGAAGGAACTGGATGGAGAAAAGTGTGCCTGTGTGGTAAGGTGACTGTGCCTTTTCTGTCCGCTGCACCTTGTGCTTGTTTCTGTTAAACTCATTTTCAGGAAAGACTGTATATGGCCAATACATTTTTAAAAACTTCTACTCCCATGATGAGGTACAGACGATCCTTGACTGTTGGTGGGTTAGGTTCCAATAAGCATGTAAATTGAAAAGTCAGAGCAAACCCCTCCCCCACGCCCTGTATGTTTTCTGAAGTGTCTGCATCTGAGAAATACTGTCAGATGGGAAGCCTCAGCTTCTACCTTATTTCAGACAGCATCTCTGGTTTTCCTATTGTGTAAGTCAGGCTAGCTGGCCTTCCAGTTAGGGGCCTTTAGCTGTCTCTGCTGCCTGCTCAGCACAGAAGGTCTGGGACCGGAGACATGCACGCTACTGTCCCAGCTCTTTTTACAGAGTTTGGAGCTTCGGTTTCAGGGTGTTGCTCTAGGACAGTGGCTGCTTTGCCCACCGAGCCACCTCATTGCTCCTCTGTTTTCTTTGAGACAAGATGTCATTGTATCCCAGGTGTGCACTGAACTCTTGACGTAGCTGAAGGTGACCTTGGGCTTCTACTCCTGCTCTCTAGTTGACAGTCTGGAAGTCAGGGGTTCGTGCCTGCCAGGACACTACTGTACCAATAAAGCTACATCCCCAGTTACTGCTCCCAAACTGCATGGCTACCAATCAGCGTGGTAAGAGAGGATCATGAATTAGGGTGGAGAAAAGGTCAGGAGAAAATGGAGTGTTCCTTGTAACTGTGGATTGCTTTTGCTCCATTGTGAGCTGCAAAATGGAGAAATCCTAAACCACAGTGAGCTGGAGACTGTGGGAAGACTATTTTTCTCCATTGACATACCAGGTTAAAAAAAAAAAAATCGGCCACTGAACAACTAAAATTAACAGGAACAGTAGCAGCAGCAACAACCGACAACAGAAGTCACTGAGGGAGTAGTTTACAAGCCATAGGACCCGAGATATTTGATCCCCTGCAGCCATGTAAAGCTGGGCACTGGCTGAGAGATGAATCCGGGAGCTCACTGGCAGTTCAAAACCTCCTACACCTCAATCCCAGGGACACACAGAAACACACAGACACACACAGACACACAAAGCCCTCTCCTGACTTCTGCAGTCACCTGCGCGCACGTACATACAGACACACAGACACACACACACAGACACACACACACAGACACACACACACACACACACACACACACACACACACACACACACACAGACACACACACACACACAAATAGAAAGAAAAGAAAGACCCACAAAGCTGATTCCAGATTCCACCAAGAATCTCTGAATAGAAGACAAATATTCTAGGTTCCCTAGAGCCTAGATTGGAGGACCATACATTTTATTTATTTATTTGCTTGTTTGTTTGTTCTTTGAAGTTTTCAGACATGAACACAACCATACATTTTGATTTTTTAAATTTTCATTGTCGATTGAAGGCATTACAATACAAGGTTTGATACCTATGTGCATAGTAAAAAGTGTTGCTACACTGAAGCCACACTACACCCATCCCCATCAAGAGCACCGCAAATCTCTGCTGGAAGTCTTTACATCATATGACTATGGAGGAAGGACACTAGCAGATGGAAGCACAAAAGGTTTCTCGGTGGAAATGTTGAGGAAGACATAGAGCCCCCTGTCTCACCAATGGGGCCGAGTCAGAGGAAAAAAGGAATTATGTTAAAATCACAAGAGATTTAAGCAGAATGTTTGAAGGTTTGGTATTCTCTGAGCTCAGTCCATCCCTCTTAAGCTTATGTTGTTGTGTGTATTTTCTCCATCCTGGGTACCGAGCCACAGGCCCATCTTCCAGACAATGTTGCCAGCACTCTTACAACCTCCATCCTATGCATCATGGAGGGGAAAGATCCAAATACAAATATTCATTCTACCGCTAACTTAACCAGCTTTCTGGGCCCTCAGTTCACCTGTAGAGGCTGGGAAATCGTATATAATGTTGGTTTATACCTTCAGAACCCTGAATAAACTCAACACATTAGAAGACAAGACTGTGAGGAGTCCCCAACTGGTGAGCTGGTAGAACGGGTACTGTAGTTCAGGGACTTGAATCGAGGCAAAGGGAACAAGAGCCACCCTCCAAAAGAGGACAAAGGGTTGTCCTGGATTGGTTTAGTATTTTCCATTGCCCTCTACTGCCATAATGACATGAGACTTGCAAGCTGGAATTTGAATTTATATGTGTAGAGTGATATATATATATATATATATATGCATTCATGTGTGGAGGTATATATATTTATTTATGCGTGTGGGTGTATGTGCATATTCATGAGTAGAGGTATATGTACATTCATGTGTGGAGGCATATGTATGTATTCATGCAATACATATATAGGAGTCTTTATTTTCCCAAAGCGTCCTTATAAACAGGAAAGGACAAGGACACATACCCCTCCTATCCAGAACGAAGTAGGCCCATTGTGGATCTGGGTTTTCTAAACACTAATGAGAAGTGAGAAACAATATCGTAACTATCTCCCCTATGTCTGAAAAAATTACAGTCCATAGAAGACTCGTTGTCTTGAGTCCGCTCCTCTCGGTTATTATTATTCTGTGACCTCTCACTTTATTGAGTTATCTGACAATTCTTTTTAGCTATAAATGACTAGTAGTAACAAAATAATTTCCATTTAGCCACATGCTAAATTTGCTTGGACCAGAGGTCTAGTTCTGTGCAGTGGTGTTCCTTGGCTGTGGAAGAGGCCAGCCTTGCCTCCGGCTTGCAAAGTCACTTCAGCTTTCCTGGCATGTGTACCTAGTCTGCCCACTCCTTTGAGATGCTAGCAATCAGTTACTTGCACATTGTCAGAGTTTCATTGGTTGCTCAGATAAGAACATGATGGCCGAAAGCAACTTGAGGAACCAAGGGTCTGCTTCATGTTACCCTTGGAGCTGTCACTGAGGGGGACCACGGCAAACTCAAGCAAGAACCTGATGCAGAAACTAGCTTAGGGATGTTGCTGCCCACAGTGGGGCTAGGCTGTCCAGCACCAAGTAATGATGGACACAGTGCCCCACAGACATGCCCATGGGACAATCTGCTGTAGGCAGTTCCTCAGAGGAGGGTCTCCTCTCATACCTTAAGGCCATGTCAAGTTGACACTGATAACAAGGATACTCATAAGTAAATTCTTTAGCATATTTTAATTTGCATCTGCATGATTTTACTCTTCTTGAAAGTTATATTTAGCAGTTTTCTCTGTTGCCTGGGACAAGGGCTGTTTCAGGGTGGCTAGCAATAAATGTTGTAGCATGAATAAAACCATGAAGCACTGTGTCAGTCACCTTGTGAGCTCATGTGAACAAGCTTGAACTTGACTGCACTTTTTACTTATTGTCAATGTTACTGATGACTTGGAACTTACCCAAACTATACCCATTCCATTTAGAAACATGCCACTTAGTAAAAATTGGCAAAAGTTAAAATGCATAAAAACAATGCATAAAAAGCCTTCCCGTAATGAGCAGTCTCTGTCATACGTGGCTGCTATCCTTCCGGCCTTTCACATTATCCAGTCATTTAACAATAAGTATCAGTATTTCTGAGCTCTTATCTCTCTAGCTACAGTAGCAGAGGAAAGCAGACAAGCTCCTCCATCCAGAGCTGACATTTTAATTGGTGGGAAGGTTGTAAAAGTGCACAAATGAACAAAATCCCAGCCCAAGAGAGCATGGGAATGCTAAAACGTGTACATTGTGAACTTTAAGTCCTGTACTGTTTAATAAGAGGTTCTATGCACAGGCATCAGTATGCAACCAGCTTTCCCTCTGTCTCTCCCTCCCTCCCTCTCTCTCTTCCTCCCTCCGTCTGTCTCTGTCTCTCTCTCACCTTCACTCCCTCTTTCCACACAACATTGTAAGCAAGTGCATAAACTTGAAGCTTGGATGCTCTGCTCTGCCTCTGCCACCCAGAGGCAGCTTCTCTCCCCTGCCCCCCCCCACCCCGCCCCAACCAGGAGAGTACAGAGGAAGTTTTTTTTTCTGGTAGGATAGCAAACAAGATAAGCATTCTCAACGTTCAGGCTCATCAAGGTCCCTTTGATCTGCCCTTCAGGGCGGTTTTATGATTTTCACACACCCTGTATGGCTTGTTTCCTACAAAAAGCCAGAGAAATCTTATGAAAACACAAAACTCACCACATTATACTCCTGCTTAGAGCGCTTTGAAGGCTCTCCGTACCTCTTAGGCTCAAGTGGAACTCTCTGACATGGCTTTCAAGGCAATTCTGGACCGTTTTAATATTGTTTGCAAGTCTGCTTTCACTTATTAAGTCTCCCATCTGCTGTGGTTTGACTGTGAAAAGTCCCCCTAACTCGAGGGCATGCACAGTTTGGTTCCTACTTGATGGTGCTTTTTTAAAAGTTGTGGCACCTCTAACAGGTGGGGCCTAGCCAGAAAAAGTGGGTTGAAGGGAGGAGGAAATTCTGAGGGTTGTAACTTAGTTCCATTTCCTGCCTGAGTTTTCTCTGCTTCCTGGTTAGACTGTACCTTCTTGAGTTTGACTTCTGTTGCTGAGATAAAGCACTATGATGAGAAGACACTTAGGACAGAAAATGCTTTATTTCATCTTACACACCATAGTACAGGGAAGTGAGGGCAGGAACTCAAGCAAGAACTTGAAGCAGAAACCACACGAGCTAGCACACCCACAGACCCGTGCTTCCACAGTCCAGGACTGCTTGCCCAGGGAATGGTGCCACCCACAGTGGGCTGTGCCATCTTATATCAAGATAATTTCATACAGATATGCTCATGAGCCCATCTGATCTGGGCAATCCCTCAATTGAGAGTCTCTTCTCATGTGACTCTAGATTGTGCTAAGTTGACAGTTAAGGATAACTAGGACAGTGACCTTGTAGTAGCTGTGTCTTTTCTGCTCTTGATGGACTTCTAAACCATGGGCCAAAACAGCCCTTGCCTCTCCTAAGTTGTTCTTGTCACAGAGGTCAGAAAATTAACTAATGTACCGTCTAGCACCTTTGCTCTCATTGCTTTTCCTTCCCAGCATGCTTTCAGGGCTCTGTAAAGCCCATGTCTTCTCGTCACTAAGCATTTTACTTACCCAATGTTAAGTAACTGCACTCCCATGCTTTATTATTTCATTCCGTTTTAATTTATTTGGAAAGGTACTAATCCCTTTATATTTTCTTGTTCTATTTGTCTTCTATTTCTCTTTGTGATTATATGAGGTTTTGGATGGTCAGATCTCATTCACTGCACATCCTTACTTAGTGCCCAGTATAGATCTTGGCATGTAGTAGGGAATCATTAAGTAGATATGAGTCAAATAGATGAACCATGTCGTATTTTCTCCACCACAGAATTAAGGTTAATTTTATGTGTCAAACGGGGCTCACTGGGCAATGCCTAGATACCCGGCTAACCATTATTTCAGGGTGTGCCTGTGAGTCATTCTGGGAGAAATTAGAGTGCAAATAGATGGAGACACTAACAAAAATTAATGTGAGTGGGCCCGAATAGAGCCAAGAGTGAAGAGGGGAAGGATAAGACATGTTTTTGTCTCACTCTTTGAGCCGGTACTTTATGTGATCTTTTGAACTTGCTTTTATTGATTCTCAAGCCACCAGCTTCATCTTGAAATGCACACCGTTGAGTCTCCAGTTCTTGGGGCTTTGGAACCTACCAGCAGCTTTTCTGTTTGCAGGGGAAACCAATACCTTACAATAAACGTTTTGATGGCTATCTATCACACACATAGTATATACTGTGTATTATATCACATATATTTACACATTATATTTATTTATGCATTTGTATGCTATGCTTATTAATACTATTTCTGCTTCTCTGGGGAATTGTGACTAACTCATCAGGTTCTCTTTGAGAAACACAGGCTGCTTTAGTCCCAGCTAAGGTTTGCAGGAGCTATCGCAAATAGAAGTTGGAGAAAGCCCACTAACTCACAGGGAGTTTGGTTCCTGGGGTTGCAAGCATTCAGCTCCTCTAGCCTGAGTGACACTTCTTCCCTCCCAGTCTAGTCAAAGCTATTGATCTCCAAGTGTGGCTCAGGTTTCACAGTCCCAGAGGCAGCTGTAATTAACCACCAGAGCCTTGAAAAGCTTTCCTGAGCTAAGCTGGAGCGAGCAACATTTGTAAACAGCCGTTAGCTGGAAGAAAGGGTAAAATTGCACGTGTGGTCCTATTTTCTGTCAAATGTGTTTTGAGGTTCAAAGGGATTATATTAAAATGAATATCCCAGGGCTCTTCATTGTTTCTGCCAGAGACAGAGAGAGAGAGAGAGAGAGAGAGAGAGAGAGAGAGAGAGAGAGAGAGAGAGAGAGAGAGAGAAGAGAGAAGAGAGAAGAGAGAAGAGAGAAGAGAGGAGAGAGAGAGAGGAGAGAGAGGGAAAGAGGGAGAGAGAATGAGAGAATGAGAATGCTTTCAGTAGAGCGATGGGTACCCCTCTCTATAAACTAAGGCAAGAATGTTGAAAGAACAAAATAAGCATATAGCATATAGTGAGGCTCATTTCTCATCTGTCAGCTATGTGTGTGTAGGGAACTGGAGAGACAGTCTACAGAAGACAGTGCATCTAACTCTCATGGTGTTTACAGAGTAGACATGGCAAGACCTGCCTTCTCAGCGGGCCTGAATAGAATCCCAGAGGCAAAGTAAAGCTTAAAGATCATCCATCCATCCATCCATCCATCCATCCATCCATCCATCCATCCATCCAAGCATTATTTCTAATTCTCTCTGTGTGTGCATGCACACATACCTGTGTGTGTGTGTGTGTGTGCACATACATGTGGAGACTAGAGGTTAACATCAGGTCAGATATTTTCCTCAGTTCCTGTCCACTTTATTTTTTGAGACAGTATCTCACTGAACCTGAAGCTCACTGACTTCCTGTCTCTGCTTCCCAGTGTTGGGCTTACAGGCAGATACTACCACATCTAGCTGTTTATGTGGGCTCTGGGGATGTGAACTCACATCCTCATGCCTGCACAGCAAGCACTCTACTGCATGAGACACGTCCCCAGCCTGAGGACTTCTTATTAGTTACTTTCCTTGTGGTAAATGTCTGTCAAAGACGGCTTGAGAAAGTAAGGTCTCTTTTGGCACATGGTCTGATAAGGTTCATTGTGCAGAGGTGAGGCACCAGACAGGAGGAGACACAATCTCTCAAACACGTCTTCTGAGTTATCTAAGATGTATCAGCAGTTTATCAGAGAAGCACCATACTGAATGTCCAGGACCCCAACATTGAGTCAAAGAGAGAAATCCTCCTGAAAGCACTTGAAGCTGCTCTGCTCGTGTCCCTTTCACATGGCAACCCCACCCCCCACAGGGACTGATATTGTTCAACTGGAACAGTTACCATTGTTTCCAGGAGATTACAGTTAATTTTTCTCTTCTTTCCATACACTTTCATCCTGGAAATATCTGGTCATGATATTTTCCGGGGGAAAAAAAAAGGTCAAAAGTTGCCAACTTTAAAAAAGCCAGGAACGGCAGGTCTCAGGTTCCTTTTGGAAATCGATAGGCAGTTGATTTCTTTTGTCCTGTTGGATCCACTGAGCGCAACTTTCCAATTTTCCCCTTTCAACCTGTCTCCTCATCTAGGCTGGCAAGACAGGACACTCTTCCCGGGCCTTTTGTCTCCTAAAAAAATTAAAGTGCAGTGTTGGTTGATGCTCAGAGTTAGGACTGTCAGGTTCCTGGTGGGGATTTGTCCTTGATTACCCGCTGGCCCAGAGTTTTTTTGAATGATACTGGCCAAGGGCAGAGATGATCTCTGGTCAACACAGGCAGCAGGGAAGAAAGTCATTCATATGCATTTTCAATACAAAGCTGAAACGAAGGTGAACGTTTTCTCTTGCATATTTTATGATGTGTGTCTTAGTCAACTTTTGTATTTGCAAAGACAAAGGAAATTAATATTCATTTGGATCTAGAGGAAAGATGAATTCTCTGCGTTGCTTTGGACTCTTCAGTTGCTGCCCTGTGTCTCGGTGGTGGTGGGCAGGAGCTGCTGCTTCAGCCTTGCACTCAGCCAGACCTGAGCTCTGGCTTGGTTGTTGATGTGCTGGGCCACAAGGGTTTGAAGCCAACTTGTGAAAAACATAGAGTAACAACACCTTCTCGTAGTACTGCAGGAAGACATCAACAGTCACCTCAGGGTATCGGGTGAAAGAAATATCATGAACTTCCATGTGTGCAAATAGCTTCTCAATTTACTTCTTGGGGTGTGAAGGGAAAGCAGACACATCTGGTGGGAAAAGGGTGAGAGAAATGTTTTTCATTTAAACAGACTGGTTTGGAAGACAAAGGGAGTTAGAAACTTTAAAGTACCTTCCTATCTTGGTCTTAACCGAGAATGCTTTTGTATATACAAGCATACAGATAGATGCACAACAGACACATGCACACAAAGACATAGACACACAAATACATAACGCAGACACAGGGAGAACACACACACACACACACACACACACACACACACACACACACACAAGATACATGCTCATGTACGTGCAGACAGATATGTTCCAGACACACAAATGGACACACAAACTATATGTACATGTACAGATACACAAGTACAAGAGGTGCAGACACAAACACACATGCCTGCCTGTGCACATCTCTACTGTATTCTCTTCATGTCTTCCAGCTGAATGTACTTGAGTTTGGGCCTCTGTCGTACAGTGGAGTGTGGTCTTCAGGAGAAATGGGTCTTGCTTATTTCTGCATGATCAATGGCTATGCTGGGTCTAGAAATTACAGTTTAGTGGGTGAATGAACATGCTCATTCTATTAAAAAAAAAAAGCATTTGTTGAGAATCTAATCTGCGCAGGCTATGTTTTGAAGAGGTGTTGCATGAATCTTTGGCCTAGCTCATGTCAGAGTGTCAAGGGATGGGAGCACATACTACGTACGTTGAAACAGGCAGTCAACAGTATTAAGGAAATCAAACGCGGGAATAATGTGCACTGGAAGAGCCATGGGTGCCAACTCAAAGAGGAGCGATCAGCGAAGGCCTCAGTAGAAAGATGCTGATTTGAACAAAGATTCAAAGGAGGGAGCCATATGGAGTGTGGAGACCAGTATTCCAGTCAGAGGGAACAGGTGTGCCAAGGCCCTGAGGCAGGAGCAGGTCTGGCATGTGAGACACAGCAAACGTCAGCAGGTACAGCTGGGACTGAGTGAACACATTTTGGGTCATTCTTGCCAAGGAGGTCTTGGGGGTGAGGCAGGGGGGGGGGAGACTGGTTCTGTGAGTCCTTGTAGGATGTTGTGTAGGCTGAGGTTACTGTACCAAGTGAAATAGGGCCTGGGGGGTTTGAGGAGATGCACAGCATGCTATTGTGCCTTCATCTTTCCCAGGCCATGTTAGCTTGAAGGTGCAGAAAGGACTGCCAGAGAATGAAACAGAGTGGATGAGCAAATGAACTAGTCGTAAATGCATGCCTTTGGTGAGGTGAGGTCAGGCAGTCTTTACTTCCCCTTTGACGTAAAGAGCAAGATTTGAAAAGTAGTCCTGAGTAGAGGCCACCAATGAAATGTATTTTGAGGCTAGGCTAGCATCAGATAAAGGTCAGCATTTCTGGATGTACACAAAAAGCCTGGCTGAGCTGTGGGAAGGTTTACTTTTAGTGACTCCCCTCTGTCTCTGTCTGTCGCTCTCTTTGTCTGTCTGTCTGTCTCTGTCTCTGTCTGTCTCTGTCTCTGTCTGTCTCTCTGTCTCTGTCTCTGTCTCTTACACACACAAACACACACATGCACACATGTGTTCACACAAACTATACCATGACAAAGCTCTAACAAAGCTTTGTCTTGGATGCCTGGCATTCCATTCCAGCTTTATCTTTCCCCAAAGCTTGACCAAACCTCTCTTGATCTTGGGGAGCTACTGATGCCTCCCTTACCTCACAAAGCCATGTGAGAAACAAATGTTTTACCAAAAGTGTTCCAGATTCTTTTTTGATCCTAGAAATTTGCAGAAGGAATGCTTTTTTTTAAAAAAAGATTGAACACAATGATTTATTTCTTTATCTTTTGTAGTTCTATATACAGACTGAGCCTAGAGCATCATGCATTTTAAGGCACCCCTAACCTTGATAGAGCCACATTTCTCATGTTTGAACATTTAAAGAGAAGAACATAAGAGTCCAGATTCTTTTTGATTATTTGTGTTTTCATTTGTGTAGCCTTGGCTGTCCTGGACTCACTTTGCAGACCAGGCTGGCCTCGAACTCACAGCGATCCACCTGCCTCTGCCTCCCGAGTGCTGGGATTAAAGGTATGCGCCACCATGCTCGGCTGATTATTTGTTTTTATTTTTTTTTTAGTCAGGGTCTCACCATGTAGCCCAGGCTGGCCTTAAACTCACATCTCTACCTACAAACTACAGGAATTCTGGGTGTGCCTCATCATGGGTCATGGTTTTTTATAATCTCTCAAGTGTCTGACAACAAAGCCAGTTTGAGTCACACTGACCCATTCTATGTGGAGCAAGCTCTGTAAGTGCAAAGAGTTTCTCAGGTGTGAGCCTCATGCTACCATCCTCTTCACTAATCTTGAATGCCAGGTGTGGGAGTAGCATTAGTGATCACCTTGACACAGCCCCGAATCACCCTGAGAGGGTCTCAGTGAAGGATTACCTGCATTGGCTGCCCTGGGGAAGTGTCTGTTGGGGCATTGTCTTGAGTGAATTGATGTGGGAAGGCACAGTACACCGTAGGCAGTACTGTTCTCTAGGCTGGGTGTCCTGAACTCTGTAAGAGTGGAGGAGTCAAGAGGATCACAGGCAAGCAAGCATGTGTACACTCATCCTTTGTCTGCTCTTGATGTAGTGCTATGTGACTAGTTACTTTAAACTCCTCCCACCCCGACTTTCTTACAGCAATGTACTGTAATGTGAAATTGTGGGCGAAAATAAACCCTTCCTCCCTTTACGTTTCCTTTTTGTTTTGTTGTTGTTGTTTAATCAGGACATTTTATCACAACAACAGAAATGAAACTGGAGCACATAGCAGGACTGAGCTCTAGAGTCAGCTGGAATTAGGAAGGCTGACTCCATGTGCTTGACACATGTCGTGCACCCAGATCTTAAAGCTTAGAAGGGACATTTGGTTTAATAGTCTGCTCTCCATCTATGAATTCTTAATAAACTTTGAAGTCAGCTCCTTACATTTCTGTTGTGAACTATGCCTTGATAATAATCTAATTGTCCCAGATAGAAGTTGGGAGACATTACTGTAGGACTTCTGTCGATGATGCAATAACTGCCCCATGCTGCCTGGCCTGGCTACTGTCCACTGCAGCAACGGCAGCCTCAGGCAGCCTGCTGGTTCCTCTAGCTGCAGCAGCTGCTGTAGAGGCCCACTGCCCCACCCCAGCCAGCTGTAGTGACCTGCTGCTGCCTTCCCTGCCACAGAGAATCAAGGGTTTCCTGATACACTGCCCCCCAAGAGCTATGTCTAGTTCTTGAGCAGAGGGCCACTAAAACTTCAGTGGCATGACATGCTGTCAGCCCCTCCTTCCCACCTCAGGGCTCTCCTTTGTTCTGGGGCTGTGGAGACAGGAGGGGACAAAATGGCAGCACCTCCTCTTCAATCTCTGTCGGCTATTCATGCTGCAGGGAAAGGCTTCCTTGCCATGGACTCTTTGTAAATTGTGTGCTTTGTAAACTTTTCCCCTCAAGGACAAAGTGACCAGACCACTGCCTCAGAAAGCTCAGGATGCCCAGCTCCTCCCCTAGACCTCTATAACTGTCATTTTTAGTCCCTCAGTAGGACTCATTCCCAATTATGCTAATTTGAGATGAAAAGTCTTAACAAAAACCTACCAATCCCTGATCAGGACAACTGACCAATCCCTGAATAGGACCTATCAGTCCCCAACTCCCAAAACTCAGGACTTGAAATCCTAACTCTGGAAATCCAGCCCTAGAAAGCTCTGCCACCTAAGCTCTGCACCTATATAAAGCTGTGTCTGCCCAGCTCCCTGCTGCCTTCTCCTGGGAGCAAAGGCTGCTACTCCTGAATTTGTCTCTTCTTTCCTGGACTCATCCTTCTTATAAACCTCTTTAGGAGATTTACCACCTGGTGGGACTCCCTCATCAGAGGAAGAAGAAAAGAAAAAAAGAAGAGAAGATGACAGAAAAGGAGCAGAGCTCAGGCTCCTATGCTCCCCAGTTGATCAGAGGTTGATGTAAACCCTCCCCTAGGAGCTGACCGCCTCTGCAGAGGAGGCCTACTCTCAGAGCTGTGTGGTTCCTGGGCTTCTGAGTCCCAGGATACCCTTCCATCTGAGTACCAGAAAGGGCAACCAAAAAACAACATTTGCTGCCATGACTTAGATGCCTTTCCCTTGGGACAGTGCCCTACCTCAGAGCTGGGATACCTTCCCAGGCCTCAAGAGTTGTGGGTTTTTCTGGACCTCTTCCTACCGGATCAGGAAGGCCAACAAACCAACAACCATTACAACAAAGTTAGCTGACAACTGGACTTTTTTTTTTTAATCTGTCATGGCACTTGATAGAGTTATGAAGCATGTTCCTATAGTTTAGCTCTCTAGTTTTTGCCACATCAGCCTTGTAATAAGGATATTTTTATACCTAGTATTCAGATGGAGAAATTCAGCTGGAGAATACTTGAGCAACACACTCAAAAAAAAAAAAAAAAAAAAAAAAAAAAAAAAAAAAACAACAACTCAGGAAACAAGATGATGGGGTAGCTTAGAGCCTTGCACCTTTAGCAAGAAGTTGGCTCAATGGCTTATATATTCTTGTGTGTTTCTGTATTTGACTCTTCAGGAAATGAGCCTGGGAATTAGCATTTTAAATGTATTCCCTGTGATTAACAAATAATCAAGTAAATTTGGAAATTTTTAGTATACAGTAATTACCAAACTCATCAGTTCCCACCTTGACTGGAATTTGTTTTTTTTTTTTTTTTAATAATAAAAAATAAACCCCTTCAGCTTGGTGTGGATGGGAAGTAGAGGCAGGGGAGTATGGGTTTGAGGCAGTGTGGGCTGTACAGTGAGCCTGCACTAGTCTGAGCTACATAGTAAGACTGTCTCATTACACTAATGCAACCCAGTAAAAAAAAGCACTGCCTCTCATGCAAAAGGTACTGGATTCAGTTTCCAGCACTGCCATCTTCAGAATCAAAGGATCTAGTCCAGGAATTATCACTCTCCAGGAACAGAAAAGTTTCAACACTGTTTGTTCAGATACACAAAGTAAACTTTTTCTCATATAGATTCACAGTGTGCTCCTGGATCACTGGCCTCTGGAGAGTCCCTGTATTTACCTCAAAACGACAACACAGTTAAACCACAGAAGTATGATATTCAGGAGTAAAGAGGAGTTGGGGTTGTGATGTCTGTGGAAGACTATCTGTCTAGAATCAGAAATCCCACCCCTTTTGGGAAACTTGGAACCAAGACAAGGGTCTTAGTCCTGCTCTTACTGTATGCTGAAATCCCTGACGCCGGACACTGTATAATGAGAAATAAGTTGGTTTAGCTCACAGTTCCGGGAGTTCAAGGGCAAGGTCCTTCTATCAGTCTGGTTCTGATTGCAACCTTATGGCAGATGACATCATAGTGACAGGAATGTGTGTATATGAGTTAACACAGACAGACTGAGATCCAGAATGTGAGCAACTCCACGTTAGGTCTTTCATATCAGCCCTTCCAGTGGAATTAATCAGGCCTTCCGGAGAACAGAATTTTCTCCTGTTTTTCTCACTGAGACAGGGTTTCTCTGTGTAGCCCTGGATGTCTTTGAACTCACTCTGTAGACTAGGCTCACCTTGAACTCAGAAATCGGCCTGCTTCTGCCTCCTGAGTACTGGGATCAAAGAAGTGCACCATTCCTGGATTAACATAATCACTTCTCATTCAGCTTTACTGCTTAAAGGCCCCACACTCTTTGCCATCATCATGCTGAGGACCACACTCTTTGCCATCATCATGCTGAGGACCACATCCTTTCCCATCATCATGCTGAGGACCACACCCTTTCCCATCATCATGCTGAGGACCACACCCTTTCCCATCATCATGCCGAGGACCAAGCTCTGAACACATGAAACTATAAAATGGATTCCCACATTTCTGTTGTGAGCTACACCTTGCAAATAATTTAATTGTTCCAGATGTAAGTTAGGAGACATTATAACCAAACAGCAAAAGTTATCTAATTTTGAAGACCCCAGTTGATGCTTCTTTTTTATTTCTGAAATAATTCTGGGGTACTAAGTAGCCCAAGCTGGCCTTGAAGTCACTTTGTGGCTTGGCCTAACTTTGAACTCTCAGCCTCTGGAATGCTGGGCCTACAGGTGCAAAGCCCCAGCACAGCTCTCCCAGACTGACTCTTATAAAGCAGAAGAGGGATCTAGGCCCTCCTTCTGCTCCTCCATTGCTCTAGGTAGGAGTAATCTAGAGAATAACCAATTGTGTTACAGGCAGATTTGCCTCCACAAGGGAAGAGCAATGGCAAAGTCTGCATGCAAGCACCAGGGCAAAGCTTCTAAAACCCTCACCCACACAGAAACAGCTTGGGGATCAGCTAAAATAGAGATTCTTTTTGTAAGATCCTGGGGAGGGAAGCAGCACACTGAAGGTGGTGCTGATACAAAGGTCCAAGAATCATTGAGAATTTTCTGTACTCATAAAATCACTGCTGCTGTGGTTGCCATCACATGACCTGTGCAAGACAGAAGAGCTCTAAACCCTGATGGTCTATGGACAGTTGATGGTTTCTAGAGAAGGTAGATTCAGTTTCCTTTAAGGGTGTAGACTCTGGCATGTGTGTGTATATATATAATTTTTATGTATATATGTATATATCTATATATGCATATGTATGCATGTATACATTTCTACACATACACACACATATATATGTTGAAGTTATTTTTATAAAACTGTGTTTGTTTCTCTTAGCTTTACTCTTAACACAGCTATCACAAAAAAGTAATTGAAACTCTTATATTTGTTTATAAAGCTTTATAACAGCTTTATAAATTTTGAGCAGTGTAAGTCTGTTCCAAACCCTCTATGTTATTCTGACTCCATCATTGCCAAAATCCACAAGTTTCTTGCTTTTTAGTTCTTTGCTCCAGCTGAATTTTCTTCATCTCTCCTGCACCTCTGCTAAACCCTGTACTTCCTCTTCTAACTCCTCCTCCTTTACCTGGCAGGAAGTCCAACCCTATTTTCTCCCTGTTCAGCGATTGGCTGTAAGCTGCTTTATTAGCATACCAGGTAACAATTGGGGAACAGTGTTTATATAACATTGAGAAGAAGATTCTCAGAACAAAGCTTGCGGCAAAATATGGGGGGTACAGAGATCAGCATTTGATTTACAGGATAACCTTATGCCACCATACATACATACATACATACATACATACATACATACATACATACATACGCCATACAGTTAAGAGAGAGATGTGCGAGGGAATCTGAGGAAAGTTAGGGGAAAGAGTGGGGATGAATATGATCAAAATTGATTGTATAAAATCCTTATGAAAATAATGTAAATATTATATTAAAAAAAAAGAGAAAGGTCTTAAAACATTACTCTTTAACATGACTGATGAGTTTCTAACAATGAATGAATGGTATGAAGCATTGAAATATTATTGTTGGCCAGATAATTCCTCAACGTAGTTAAAAAATATCTGGGTGCATGTGGGCATATGAGTGTGAGTGCATAAGCCTGTGGAAGTCAGAGGTTGACATTAGGTGTTTTCCTCAATTGCTGTCTACAATACATAAAACTATTATTTATCTTTAATGTATTCACTTTGCATCTTGATTGTAGTCGTGTCCCTCAGCTCCTCCTGGTACTACCCTCCTTACCTTTTCCTCCTCCCCCTCCCTTAGTCCTCAGAGAGGGAGAGCCCTCCTCCACTATGATCTGACCCCAGCTTATCAAGACTCATCTGGACTGCCTGCATCTTCATCCTCTGTGGTCTGGCAAGCCCACTCCACCAAGGAGAAGTGATCAATGAGTGGGCAACAGAGTCTATGTCAGAGGCAACTTTTACTCCCCATATTATGAGCGTCACTTGGAGACCAGGCTGCCTATTGACTACATCTGAGCAGGGGGTCCGTGGTTGGTATATTGGTCTGCACAGGTCCCCCTCGGCCCAGATTTGCCGGTTCTGTTTTTGTCCTTGTGGAACTCCTGTCCCCTTCAGGTCCTTTTATCCCCCAACTCTTCCATAAGACTCCCTGTACTCTGCTCCAAAGCTGGGCTGTGAGTCTCAGCATCTGCTTCAATGTCCTGCTGGGTGGAGTATTTCAGAGGACAACGATGGTAGGCTCCTGTCCTGTTCCCTCACTTTAACCACATCCAGTGTCTGTTGTGTTTGCCCTTCTTAATGAGAATTTAGCATCCCCCCAGGGCCCTCCTTGTTAATTAGCTTCTTTAGAGCTGTAGATTGCAGTATGATTTTCTTGTGTTACATGAGTAATATCTGCTTATAAGTGAGTATATACCATGCCTATCTTTCTGGGCCTGTGATACCTCCGTCAGGATGGTTGTCTCTAGTTCCATCCATTTGCCAGATAATTTCAAGATTTTTTTGTTTTTAATAGCTGAGTAGTATTTCATTGTGTAAATGTACCACAGTTTCTGTATCCATCTGCAGAGGGACATCTAGGTTGTTTCCAGATTCTGGCTATTATGAATAAGGCTGCTAGGAACATAATTGAGCAAATGTCCTTGTTGTATGGTGGAGCATCTTTCAGGTATATACTCAGGAATGGTATGACTGGGTCTTTAGGTAGAACTATTCCAAATTTTCTGAGAAACTGCCAGGTTGATTTCCGAAATGGTTGTACAAGTTTGTACTCCCACCAGCAATAGAGGAGTGTTCCCCTTTCTGCACATCTTCCTCAGCATGTGCTGTCACTTGAGATTTTGATTTCCGCCATTCTGGTAGGTGTAAGGTAGAATCTCAGAGTCAGATTTGCATTTCCTGATGACTGAAGAAGTTGAGCATTTTATTAAGTGTTTCTCCGCCATTCTATGTTCCTCTGTTGCGAAGCTTCTGTTTAGCTCTGATCCCCATTTATTAATTGTATTATTTGGTTTGTTGGTGTTTAATTTCTTGAGTTCTTTATGTATTTTGGATATTATCCTTTTGTCAGATGTAGGCTTGGTGAAGAACTTTTTCATTTTTTAGGCTGTCATTTTGTTTTGCTGACAGTGTCCTTTGCCTTATAAAAGTTTTTCAGTTTCACTAGGTCCCATTTATTAACTGTCAGTCTTAGAGCCTGAACTATTGGTAATATGTTCAGGAAGTTGTCTCCTGTGCCAATGAGCTCAAGGCTCTTCCCCACTTTTTCTTCTAACATATTTAGTGTCTGGTTTTATGTTGATGTCTTAAATCCACTTGGACTTGAGTTTTATGCAAGGTGACAAATATGGATCTATTTGCATTTTTCTACATGTAGACATCCAGTTAGACAGCACTATTTGTTGAAGATACTGTCTTTTTTCTATTGAATGGTTTTGGCTTCTTTGTCAAAGATCAAGTGTGCATAGGTGTGTGGTTTTATTTCTGGGTCTTTGACTCAATTCCATTGATCCACCAGCTTATTTCTATGCCAGTACCATATAGCTGTTATGACTGTTGCTCTATAGTACAACTTGAGATCCAGGATGGAGATTCCTCCAGAAGCTTTTATTGTACAGAATTGTCTGAGCTATTCTGGGTTTTTTGTTTTTCCATATGAGGTTAGGAATTGTTCTTTCAAGTTGTGTAAGAATTGTGTTGGCATTTTGATGGGAATTGCATTGAATCTGTACGTTGCTTTTGATAAAATGGTGAGTTTTACTATGCTAATCCTGCCAATCCATGAGCATGGATTTCTTTCTTTACAGACTTGAAGTTCATGTCATACCAGTCTTTCACTTGCTTGCTTAGGATTACACCAAAATACTTTGTTTTTGTGGCTATTGTGAAGGGTGTTGTTTCCCTAATTTGTTTCTCAGCCTGTTTTTGTCTTTTATATACAGAAGGGCTGCTGATTTTTTTTTTAGTTGATTTTGTATTTGATTTTGAGTTGATTGTGCACTTTGCTGAAGGTTATTTTTTTATCAGTGGTAGGAGTTCCTTGGTAGAATTTTTTGGGCCTCTTAGGTATGCTATCATGTCATCTACAAATAATGATACTTTGCCTTCTTCCTTCCCGATATATCCCCCAGATCTCTTTTAGTTGTCTTATCGCTCTAGCTAGGACTTCTAGTGCTATACTGAAAAGATAAGGAGAGAGTGGACAGCTTTGACTTGTCCCAGATTTCCATGGAATTGATTTAAGATTTTTTTCCATTTAGTTTGGTATTGGCTATAGGCTTGCTATATATTGCCTTTTCTCTATTTATCCCTGCCTTTTATTCCCAAGATGAATGGGTATTGATTTTGTCAAATGCTTTTTTGGCATGTAAGAAGATGATCATGTGTTTTTTTTTTTTCCTTTCACTCTGTTTATATGGTGGATTACATTGATGGATTTCCATATATTGAACCACTGCTGCATGTCTGGGATGAAGCTCACTTGGTCATGTGGATGATATTTTTTATTTGTTCTGAGTATTTTTGCACCAATGTTCATAGGGCAAATTGATCTGAAATTCTCTTTCTTTGTTGGATATTTGTGTGGTTTAGATATCAAGGTGACTATGGCCTCATAGTTTGGTAATATTCCTTCTGTTTCTACTTTATGGAATAATTTGAAGAGTGTTGGTAGTAACTCTTCTTTGCAGTTCTGGTAGAATTCTGTGCTGAATCCATCTGTCCCTAAGCTTTTTTTGTTTTGTTTGTTATTTTGGGTTATTTTGTTAGGAGACTTGATGATGACTTCTATTTTCCTTAGGGGTTGTAAGACTATTTAAACTGTTTACCTGATTTTGACTCAGTTTTGGTAAATAGAATCTATCAAGAAAATTGTCCATTTCATTTACATTTTCAAATATGATGGCATATAGGCGTTTGAAGTAAGACCTAATGATTCTTTGGATTTCCTGTCTGTCACTAAGTCTCCCTTTTCATTTTTTATTTTGTTGGGTTGGATAAATTTCCTTTGCCTTTTAGGTCATTTGGCTAAGGGTTTTTCTATCTTGTTGACTAAAAAACACCGAAAGACAAACAACAACAGAATAGCTCTTGGTTTCAATGATTTGCAAATTGTTTTGTTTCTAGTATGTTTTTTTAAATTTCAGCCCCGATTTTGATTATTTCCAGCAATCTACTCCTCTTGGGTGTGTTTGCTTCTTTCTTCTTTCCCTAGAGCTTTTAGGTGTGCCATTAAGTTGCTTGTATGAAATGTCTCCAATTTCTTTATGAAGGCATTTAATGCAATGAACTTGCCTCTTAGTACTTGCTTTCATTATGTCCTGTAGGTGTGGGTATACTGTGCCTTCATTTCCACTGAATTCTAGGAAGTCTTTCTTTATTTCTTTACTGCCCCAGTTGTTGCTGAGTAAAACATTGTTCTGTTTCCATGTGTGTGTAGGCTTTTTTTGTTATTTCTATTGTTTTTGAAGTTCAGGTTTAGTCCTTGGTGGCCTGATAAGATACAAGGGATTATTTCAATTTTCTGGTATCTGTTGAGGCTTGCTTTGTGCCCAACGATGTGGTCAATTTCTGAGAAGGCTCCATGAGATGCTGAGAAGAAGGTATATTCTTTTGTGTTTGGGTGAAAAGTTCTGTAGATGTCTGTTAGTTCCACTTGATTCATGACATCTCTTTAGTTTCGTTATTTTTCCATTAAGTTTCTGTCTAGATCATCTGTCCATTGGTGACAAGGGGGCGTTGAAGTCTCCCACTATTAATGTGTGGGGTTTGATGTGTGATTTAAGATTTAGTGTTGTTTCTTTTATGAATGTGGGTGCTCTTGTATTTGGTGCATTTAAGTTGAAAGTCTATTTTATTAGATAGTAGGATGGCTTCTCCTGATTGCTTCTTGGGTCTGTTTGCTTGGAAAACCTTTTTCCAGCTTTTTACTTTCAGGTAATGTCTATCTTTGTGGCTGAAATGTGTTTCTTGTATGCAGAAGAATGATGAGTCCTGTTTATGCATCCATTCTCTTAATCTTTATTTATTTTTTTTTTTTTTAGGGAGTTGAGCCCATTGATGTTGAGAGATATTAATGACCAATGACCCTTAGAATCTTTTATTTTGGCATTGGTTAGGGAAGTTTATTTGACAGATGCATTGATTTCTTCCACTGTGTCTTCGACACCTGAGATTCTTTCCTCCATCTCTTGTATTCTGCTGACAATGCTTACCCCTATAGTTCCTATTATCTTCCCTAAGTTCTCCTTCTCCAGGGCTTTGTCAGTTTGTGCTTTCTTTATTGTTTCTATTTCCATCTTCAGATCTTGAACCATTTTATTTATTTTCTTCACCTGTTTCTTTGTGTTTTCCTCCATTTCTTTATGTGATTTGTCCAATTCCTTCACCTGTTTGTTTGTATTTTCCTGTAATTCTTTCAGCGATGTATTCATTTCCTCTTTAAATGCCTCAAAGTGCCTGTACTTTTTAATATTTCTTTAAGGATTTTATGCATTTCCTCCACTATCATTTTCGTAAGCATAGATTTAATGTCATTTTCTTGCGTTTCAGTTTGCTATGGGATACAGGACTACTTGTAGGATAACTGGGTTCTGAGGAGTCCATATTGCTCTGGTTTTTGATGATTTTGTTTTCACACTGGCTTTTAGCCATCTGGTTGTCTCTGGTAGATCCCGTTGCCCACTAGAGTTCTTGTGAAGGGGGTGCGGGAAGAGCCCTGGCCAGGAAGCTGGATGTTATTGTAGGTGCCTTCCTCAGATTGTTGGTAATGGTCTTGGACTACCAGGTAGTTCTCAGGGACTTTCAGAGGCTGTCCTCAGATGTATGATCCTGGGAACCAGGTGATCGTCCCAGGAGCCCGGGAAACCTTCTCTCACCAAGAGAAGTCCTGATGTCAGCTGCCTTGCTACTGGCTTTCTTGCTCCAGGCTTAAAAATGTCCCACTGCCCAGACAATGTGCTCACTGAGTCGGGCAGCCCAAGGTTAGAGGTGCCTGCCTGGGTATCAGAAGGTCTCTACTCCGTGGGAATGTCCGAGTTTGGGGCTGAGAGCTGAGGAACTCAGAAAGTATCTGCAATGTGGCCGTAAGAGCGGGCACCTGTGGTTGGAGCTGCACAGCCCCCAGTACCTCGAAGGTATTTATAGAAGGTGAGAGCAGGTGTGTGGCCTGAGGCTGAGGCCAAGCTGGCGGAAGCCCGGGAGCTTTTCTCAGTTTTAGCCAGGTGACCTGAGGTCGGACCCATGAGTTTCCCCACCATGGGCTCATGTCTCACCTGGGAAATACAGATATTAGGGTTTGGGAGTCCACAGTTGCTCTGCTCTCACTGCTATCTGGCTGTTCAGATACTGTGTGTACTTGACACCACCATTTTGGATCTCCTGCTCACCATACTTTTGAGGAAAAGGACTTTCACTGAACCTAGAGCTCACTGACTTGGTTAGAATGACTGGTCAGACAGCCTCAGTGATCCTATTACCTGTTCTTCCCTAGATGAACTGGGTGTATCGTTTTATCAACCTGATACAAGCTATTGTTATCTGACAGGAAGAACCCTCAATTGAGAAAATGCCACTTTTAGATTAGCCTGTATAGACAAACCTGTGGGGCATTTTTTAAATTTAATGATCGATGTGAGAGGGCCCAGCCCACTGTGGTGCTCCCCTGGGCAGGTGGTCTGGGGTGTTATAAGGAAGCAGGCTGAGCAAGCTCTAAAGAACAATTCAATAATCTGCATTCTTCCACGACCTCTGCTTCAGTTCCTGCCTCTAGATTCCTGCCATGAGTTTATACTCTGACATCTCTCAGTGATAGAGTGTGACCTACGAATTATAAGCTGAAACAAACCCTTTTCTCCTTAAATCACTTTTGGTCATGATATTTTATTACAACAACAGAAGCCTTAAGTAAGACACTGGAGCTGGGATTACAGAAGTAATCCATAGAAATTTAATATAAAAATGCAATGTAGCTGTAATGTCCCTTAATGCATCTTCTAGGAAACTATACACACACACCCTGTATGAGCCATTAGTGCTTGTTTAAAATGTATCATAACATGCATAGCAACAAAAACCTGAGCATGGCAGAACACAGTCCCTTACATTCATTCTCTGTGGCTCTTTGGTCTTACACATGGCCTGAGCCTTGGGGGAATAAATGTTTTTAAATACACAAGAAAGTGTTGATATGTGTGGCAGAAGTTGTAGAAGTTGGGGCAGGCTCAGAGTAAAAGCTGCAGAAAAGCTTGCCTTTATGGTTTATTTTTAGCCACCCCATTGAGTTAATTAGCTCACAGACATGTTTGGCTCTAGGGCTGGAAGGGATGTGGACTTGAAAGTCATGACTTCCAGGATGGCTGTATGGAATGTCTAGATGAAATAAGTAAAGCATGTGAGACTGAATTAACCCATTATATCTCCAACCACTATTTACTAGTGCTTATACACCAACGGGCAGAACCCAGTGAATGAGGCAGGCAGTATCCTTACCGCCATGAAACTTAAAGCCTAGCAGAGTGGACAGACAGGTTAACAAATGAGCACGTGGCATGCTGCGAAGGTTCTCTAGGGCCCTTGGGTGCATGTGGCATGCTGTGAAGGCTCTCTTAGGGTCCTGGGTACATGTGGCATACTGCGAGGGCTCTCTTAGGGCCCCTAGGTGCATGTGGTATGCTGTGAAGGCTCTCTTCGGACCCCTGGGGGCACGTGGCATGCTGTGAAGGCTCTCTTAAGGCCCCTGGGTGTCCATCCCCTAGCTGTTCCTGCTGAGCAGCCCACACATACATCTTTGTGTAGAGTCTTGGTGTTATATAAGTAGGGCTGCCTAAAGCTTTTTGTCCATTTCCCCAGGGCAGCCATCAGTTAATGACTGGTGGCTGTGTGGGACAAGAGATCCTCTCCCTTGCACAAAGTAAGCTGACTCAGAGAGAAAAGCTTTCTGCTCCAGGGCTCCCAAAGGGAAGCAGAGGACCAGACATCACCAGATTCCATCTCTGCTCATTTTTTTTCATGCTGTGGTTTACTTCCTTCGGTGCCTTACAAGCTTTGTCTGAGACAGTGCCTCAGGAAGTCAATCCTTGTACAAGAATCCCCAGGCTTTCCTGCTGGGCAACCTGGACAGAGTGAGAAGGCAATTCCAGGAGTAATGAGGGCTACAAGGGAACTACACATGAGACAGGAGAGTGAGGATGGCCCGAGAAGAAGGTCCTACTCTAAATCAGTGTCATGAACCTTGCAGAAGCTGAGTGACAGGACGAGGCTGCTCATGCAGTGGTGCGGAATGAAGCATTTGTAGAGGTAAGAGCTGTTAGAGTGGCCAGGGAGGAAGTGTCCTGGGCATGAATGAAGGCCTGGAAGAGAGTCAGGGAGCGGCACATACTGGGTGACAGGAGATCATGACAGAAAAGCAATACCAGTGCCATTCTTGGTCACCCTGGAAAAGTGTCAGATTGTGTTTTAAATGTGATGAGAGAAACTGGAGAGGGTAGAGCCTGGTTTGGTCTGGCTCAGTCTGGACACAGACTATGGCTCAGTGCCTGCAGAAGCAGTAGCTGCTAAAAAAAATTTGCTAGTTTTTCCACTAGCAGCTGAGCTGTGCCACCTTGCAGAAGAGTCACAGGAAAGGACAGGTGGCATAGCTGCTTTCCAGGTGCCATGGATTTTAATTCTCTGACCTACCATCTTCACATTCCCACAGTCCTGGTACCTCTCAACTTTCCTGTTAGGACTTTCTGTTATTGTTTCATTTATTGAAAGATTTGTGAGCATATAGTTATCGCTTTGAAGAGTCCCATGTTTTATACCCCTGTTGGAGGCTGAGGAAAGCTATTTCAGATGTTGGACAAGTGTATATCTCATGTAGAGCACGTTATACTGTGTGACATATCAAACAATCCAAAGCAACAAGACACAACACATGGGGCCCTCATGGGCTGCCACTGGTGCCTTTCTTTGCACCATTTAAATTGGGGTTTTCAATGGTTTGGAGCCTCAAGACAAGTGATATCCCAGGCACACATGGCGGTTGTCGGAAATGCTTTAGATGAGGTCTCAGATCTCACAAAAACTACAGTGCATTGAAGTCACACAGTCCAGCTTATCCAACAGCATTCACTGTGGTCCAGAAACATTCCTTACGTGTATTGTCCACTGTGATTGTCACTAGCCACATGTAACCATTTGAGCACTTGACATGTCACCAGTGCCCATGGCGAGCTGAAAGTACTGTGTGCATGTGTGTAGATGTATATAGTGTTTATGCATGTATGTGAATTTTCATACATGTGGTTTACTGAGTTAAGGTCTCTCAATTGCGCAAATCTCACTGAACTGGGTAGTCTAGTTAGTCATCTTATGCCAGTGATCCCTTGTCCCACCCTTTGATCGTTGGAACAACAAATAAGCTAGCAGATCCACCTAGCAGCCATGTGGGCTCTGGGTTCTAGAACCTGATATCTGCTTCTTATTCTTGCTGCATGTACGTCAAGCCCTTTATCCCAGAGCCATCTCCCCAGTCTTCCTAACTCTGAGCTTGGTGCGATTGAGAGAGCAAAGATGGCAACTGTGCTCTCAGGGAAGTTGGCTGGAAATGATGAAGGCTGGCTGGGCGTGTCAGGGATTGGTACTTCAGGAGGAGACAAGAGCAGGCCAATGACACAGTGAACTGTGGTGAGAGTCTGGGGTTTAGAACTGCATCCATGATCCTAAGACATGGAATACTGACCTTGGCAGACTTAGAAGCTTTACTAAGGACACTACTCCCTCACCGGTCATTTTGGAAAGAGATAGCTGACCTAATAATATCTGTGTGACCGCAAAAATCTAAAACCATTTCCCATAACTTTTTATGACCTCTGTTGTTGTTCCTAGTCATTGTCACTTCCTCCACTAATCACTTTGGTGCCCCTATGGCCAAATGCCTAACAACTGAGTGGAGAAAATATTCTATGGTTCCAGAGGCTCAGTCCATCAGGTGGGGAGCGTGTGGTGAAGCAGAGCTGCTCACAGCACAGTGGCCAGGAAGCAGAGAAAGAGGCCTAAGGAGAAGCTAGGGCAAGAGACAGTTCCAAGGACACCCACTCTGCCCATGGTGACGTCTTTCTAAGTGGACCCCACCTCCTCCTTTTTACCGAATTCAGTTAACTCAAGCACATTGTAAACCCACCAAGGACGCAGTAGGTCAGGGCCGTCTCTGGAACCTCCCTCACAGATATCCAGACACATGCTTCCTTACTCCCCTAGAGCAGTGCTTCTCATCCTTCCTAATGCTGTGGACTTTAATACAGCTCCTCATGTTGTGGTGACCCCCAACCATAATGTTATTTTCATTGCTGCTTCATAACTGTAGTTTTGCTACTATTGTGAAACATAGTGTAAATATCTCTGTTTTCTGATGGTCTTAGGTGAAGGTCAGATAGCTGCTGTCCTGGGTGCTTTTAAATCTTTTTTTTTTTTTTTAAGTCAACTTTTGAGTCAACATTGATTTCTTCTCTTTGACACCTCAGCTTTCACCCCACTTCCCACACTGACCACTGACTTCTCCAGTACCTAGGAGGTTTGATTTTTCCACTGGATATGGATGTAAACCACATGTACCCATGAAAACTTAGCATGAAACACAAGGCATTCCCAGGCCTATTTTCATGACCATCACAATCAGCAAAGCTCAATGGAACTGTTGCTTCAATGTGTAAGCTTGGATTTGAGTTTCAGCTCAAAAACAAAGATGAGCACTTGTCCTTGAGGTGTATGGTTTCTTCCCTTATCCTAATATGCCCAACATGACTACATTTTTATGCAAAGCATCCTGGGCCTACAATTTTCACTCAGCCTTCCTTTTTTTCTTTTTTAGGTCATTGCTGAGCTTTTGAACTGTGAATTTTAAAATAGGGACAAAAGCTCCCCAGGACTGTTCTTTATCCTAAAGCTTGTGCTGAGGACCAAGCCTGGGGAGAGGGGGACAAGCCATTAAATGTGATTATCTTTTGGCGGACAAGAAGGGATTGTATTAGGGCCTGGGTGATGGAGGAGGATCCTTCATACTCAGATTGGCAGGAAGAAGGTTATCACAGTAAAAAGGAACAAAGCTATGCACTTGGTTGAAAAAATGGGGAGCCTGGGACCCCTATGGATTACAGTTGCCAGCTTTTGTGTGTGGGGTGATATTTTTAAAACACACTTTATTAGAAGATTAAAAACATATAAATCATTCAAATACCTTGAAAATGTAGGTGATATTAAAGGTGATCTTCCACCTCAAATTTCCCATTTTAGAACAGATATTTTTAATAGTTTCTTGAGTGTTTTTAAAAAATAAATTATTTAGTGCATGCATAAATCTAGACATACAAATGTATATCTACAACACTCACCCCCATTTTAACAAAGGCAATAAGAAAATGCATGTTCTGTAGCTTGAATTCTCATAACCCCTCAAGTAGGTATTACTGTTACTTGGAGAATGCAACAGTCCTAGCCCACTTAAAAAAGAAAAGAAAAGAAAACAAACAAACAAACAAAAAACCCAGCCTTCTGCTGAAGAAGACTTGGATTGTTGGTTGTTGGCAGTCTAGGTTTTATGACTGATATCTATAAACCTTTTTGTTCATATATACTGAAGCATTCCTGGAGGGAAAAGATAAACTTCTAGTGGGTCATAGAGTATGTGATCTGCCCTTTACACAGTGGTGGCAAAACCACCTTCCCAGGACTGCCTTGATTTACCTGCTTCCCCCCCCCCCCCCCGGAGCCTCACTAATGCTTTTGACAAATTTCTTAATGTTTTTCTAGGTTATTGGGTGAAAATTTTTGTCTAGATGTCTTCATTAGCATCTCTTTAGTGATTTAGCACCCCTCCCTTACCTGGGAACTGCTACTTTGTGCCCCTCACCAAATTTTCTGCCAATATAATGGCAATTTTTTTATTTCTTTGAAACAGTGGGGAAAAAAAAAACTCCACGCTTTTTTTTTCTTTGTAGCACTACAGACATTTTTTCTTGGCTTACATAATTTTTCTCTGACTTTAATTTGGTGGAACAGAAGTGCACTTATCCTGATGGAGACAAATCTCCACAGTAGGTCTTTAAGGAGCGCTAATCTTTTGAATACTGTTTTTAAAGATTGCATTTATTTTTAATTATGTGTATGCCTCTGTGTGTGTGTGTGTGTGTGTGTGTGTGTGTGTGTGTGTGTTTTACCTGAGTGTATGTGTGTGTACCACATGCATTCCTGAGGCCCAGGGAAGACAATGGATCACTTGTACTGGAGTTACATGTGGTTCTGAGCTGCCATGAGTGGGATGACAACTGAACCTAGGTCCTCTGCAAGAGCATCAGACACTCTTAACTGTGAAGCCATCTCTCTAGCCCCAACCTGTTCATATTTAAGTGTCTATAAGACGTCAAGAGTGGATGGTGAGTAGACAGATGCATATGTGTCTGAAGTGAGGAAAGATGTACAGGCTGATGACTATGCAGTGAAGGACCTGAAAAATGATCAAGTATAGAAGGGCCATGGGCAGAAGGCAGAAGTTCCAGGACAGAGCCCTGGCATCTTCCAAAATGAGGCAAGCATGCAAGGAACACATTGGATCAATACCAGCAAGGCTTGGTGGGTTTTCTCTCTCTCAGCCAGTTAAAGAAATAAAGATGGAGAAAGTGCTCAGAGCAGAAGAGAACACTCACCTAAGTGATATGATCTCTAAGGGTATTTGGGATTGTGCTGGGTTTAGGGTGTCCCAGCAGGTTACCCCTCCCACCTCTCTCCATCTGGTAGACTGCAGATATCCGTGGACCCCTTCTAGAGCAGGGCTGGGTACTTCTTTGGTTCATAGCAAGGAAATAAGTGCAATAAGTGCAACAGAAGCCCCAGCCTTGCTGTGTGTGCATGGACACAGCTGTAGTCATGCCCTTGTCTTAATTGTAGACCAGCTGCATAGGAGTGGGCACCCCAAACTCCTTTTCCTTCGATGATGTAACTGGCACATTGAGACCTACCACATGTGGCAGGAAATGGGGTAATGGCCTGTATTTCGGAGAAATGGAAAATTCCTACTGGGGACACAGAGCCACAAGGAAATGTATACTTCTTGCCTATTGCAGGAGGCAAAGCACCATTTAAAAACCTCAAGACTATGGTTATTATGTTTCCCCATTGCCCATGCTGGACTCCACAGCCTCAGGACCATTGGACAGGAGCACCAGATTCATAAGAAGAGTAAACTGGATTTGAAGAGAGGTAAGAGCACACAGTGGTGTGCAGGCAGCGGAGCCTGCCTCTGCGAAGACTCGGGTACAAAGCCTTGCTCAAAGTCAGGACGATAAGTTGCTGACCAACAACCTTCATCCGGTCCTTGAAGGGGTTCTGTCTGGCCAATAGAGCTTTCTGTTTAGTTTCTCACATTTGTAAACAGGGACATTTTTACACTGAAAAAAAATTCAGGTATTTTCCATCTGGCATCTCTGCCAATCGTAGGCTTACTTTCCCAGAAAGCAATAGCTGTCCTTATGTCATAGCTGAAACACAGAAAACACACAGCCTACTGTAGGAGTACCTTGGTGTGTCTCACGCATTCGCTGTACCAACTGCAAGAAAGAAGGGGTCACCTCATGCCCTGGGATGCATAAACCAGAGCTTCTGTGAGTGCGTCCTGCTCTGCAGCTGAGAGTGGAGTCAGGTGTGGACACCATGCTGGATGTGAAGAGGCTTCTAGTCCTGCATCTGGCCTTGCTCTGTGACTCATAAGTAGTCTATAATCTGGCAAAGAATTAGAGCAACTGTGGCAGGCTGGCCCAGGATGGCAGGCATTTGACGAACTTAGGTGTTGAAACTGGACAAAAAAATTGGAGTGAGCAAACAGGCTATATCACCTCCTGGCTGGAAATATATCGCACCCACCTCTAGATTCTCAAAGTTCAGTGAGGGTTATCGAGATGTGTGCTCTTTCCTAGTGCACTGCCATCTTCCTCCAAACCAGTTGAAGATAAATTGCGGTAGGAAAATAAAAACAGACCCTGTAGAATTTTAAGTCAGACCCTGGTAACAGCAAAAATTATAGGCAAGCTTTATGATCCCTAACATTATTATCATAATTGCAATAGCGACAGTTATCAATCGGACTCTTGACATACACTGTGCATGTGTCACCCCACTTTGTGTTCCGAGTGGCACATGAGGCAGCGTATTAGCTTGAACTTCTGTAGCAATATATATCAATACCTGTGTGAACCACTAAACAGTGAGAACTCGTTTCTCCAGGCTATGGAGAGTGGGAGCTCAGGTGCAAGGCATGAGAGTGGTTGAGTCCTGGCAAAAGCTCTCTTCTGTATTGCTGACCTGGCTTAGAAGAGGAATCTACTCTCTCCCTCTCAGATTTGTTTTTGTTACTGTATGTATGTATGTATGTATGTGTGTATGTATGTATGTGTGCCTGTGTGTGTGAATGGCAAGTATGTACAGGTATCTACAGAAGCCAGAAAGGAGCACCAGGTACCCTGGAACTAGAGTTGCAAGTTGTTGTTTGGTGCAGATGCAGGTGGGAATTTACCTCTGGTCCTCTGCAGGAGCAGTGTGAGTCCTAACTGCCAAGCCATCACTGCAGGGCTGAAACAGTGTTCTCCTACAAGGTTCTGATTGTCTTCACGGAGCTGCATCTTCAGGGTCATGGACTCATCCTATTCACTTCCCACAAGCTCTACCTCCGAACTTGATCGCCTCGAGGATGGAAGAATAGGCTTTCAGTGTCTGCATTTGGGATCATGCAAGCATTCAAGCCATAGTAGGTAGGGACCATTATCCCTCTCCAACACAGACAAAGTTGAATTTACTTTTGAAATGTCTCAAAGCAAGAAATGGCAGAGCCAGGTACCAAAATCATTATGAGTATTACTGGAGTTGATTTTTACCACCACAACAAACACCATCACATCATCATCATAATCACCATGATTGTAATTCTCAACTACTCTCCTTCATCTGTGTCAAACTGTAGACTGACTTCTTCACACAGCTGACATGAATTTGACTGAACATGAGCAAAGCACTTTGTCAGAATCTCTCCAAGTCAAAGCTTACTAACAAAGCCCCCTCCTTTTGCTGTGTTCCAGTTCTTTTGTTGAATGGCTTAATATCCTGGCAATGTCAGACCAGGCCTTTTCTTTTTCTTTAATTTCCCCTTGCCTTATGAAATTTGAAACCAAGTGAAAAGCAGTTTGTGCTTATTACCCAAAACCCCTCCCTACAAAGCGGAACCCACATGTTGTCCAATGCCTTTAATGGTGCTGATTTAATTAGACCCTGTTGTGACACTATCTCTGGAGAGCCGTTTTCTCCTGTCAGGCTTTTAAACTGTTCTCACATCCTGAGATCCTGGAGATGTTTCCTGTGCTCTGAGACTGAGCTGTAAAGTAGCGCAGATTAGTTCTGGGATGATCCCTTTAGCTATTTCTTTTGTGGGAGCCACTTGAAAACTTATGCAGATGTCAAAGCCATATGCCAGGCTGCCTGGGGATGGGATTTTAAGCATCCCTTCTAGTCTCTCTTTAGGGGATGTGGGGCTTCCTGGAAGTCCCTGGGGTTTTTTTTTTCATATTAATGGTTATTAACGGTACTTAAGACTGCCTACTTTTTTAAACCTCTGGACTATGGGCCTCGCAGCAGCAGACTTCATTTCAAGCTTTCCTTCCTTTCACTGATCCCCATTAATTTGTTGTATTTCCAGGGACATTTTCCCCAAACCTTTACAGCAGGTAAGGTTTTCTTCAGTTTTCCACTAGATGGAGAAACCTGCTCTCTTTACTCTACAGACTTTCTTTTCTTCATTCCTACCTCCCTCTTCCTTTTCGTCCTCTTCCCCATGAGTCTTTTTTCTTTTCTGGCAAGTGTGTGTGTATAAATTTGGCACACACACACACACACACACACACATATGTATGCTCAAATGTGTATGAGCATGTACCATGTGTGAACACACATGTGTGTAGAGATCATAGGTTGATGTTGGGCGTCTTCCTCCATGACTTATACGTGACCTTTTAAATTGAGGCAGAATCTCTCTGTTCAACACAGAGCTAGTAAGCTAGTTTTTCTAGCTAGTCTGATTGCTCAACTACCTCCTGATTGCTCTGTTTCCCTTTGGGACTCTCCAGATTCAAGACACCCCTCCCCCCACAAAAAAGGCACCTTCCAGCCTGCCTATATGGTACTTAAATACAGGTTAGGCTACCTGTCCCCTTCAGAATCCCTCTTCATTTATACCATCCTGTCACTGCCTGACGAGGATTACTACCTCCTTCCCAGCCACTCTTCCAGCTTTTGAGACGGTTCTCATTCTACCTGCCCTAAATCGCTTTTAGACTTCTTGCTAGAACAAATAACTAGTAGAGTTCCCTTAAGAATATACCAGAGCCCTGGCAGTGGTCTCAAAGGGACCCGCCCCCAGCTGCCCTATCTAGCCTTAAAACTAAGGACCTGTCCACAGTGCTGGAGGATACTTATTACAAGATACTCGATCAAACCAGAGTATAGCTGAAAAGCAAACAATATGAAATAGAGACTGTAATCCTAAATAGTAGACAGAGAAAATTGACATCCCAACCCTTCTACAATTAGCCCTATCTTAAACATTATAAATACCTCTGTTGAAAAAAGAAAGATGATTTGAACATAAAAGAACAACCAAAGCAAAAAAATAACTCCAGATGTACAAATTCTAACACAGAAATAAACCAACATGAGAAACCAAAGTAACATGTCATCTCCAACAATATAAACCCATAGTAATGGTCCCTAATGAAAATGACATGGAAGAACTTACAGACAAAGAATTCAAAGGAATGTTTATGACTGTGGTCAAACAACTCAAAGAAGACAGACACAAAAGAGATTAATAAAATAAGGAAGCCAATCCAAGACACGAGAACATAGTTTGAATTTGAAATAAAACTCAAATTGAAACAGCTGGAAATGAAAAATGAAATAAGTCAATTAAAAACTACAGAGCGAAGCCTTACCAAAAGAATGGATTGTGTCAAAAACAGAGTGTCAGGGCTAAGAGGCAAAGTGGAGGAACTGAATCAATCAAAGGGCAGTGAGAAGTTTCAAAAAATATGAACAGAACACAGGGCGGGTATAGAATACTCTGACAAAGCGTGGGCCTAGGAAAAGGATGAGAAAACCATAGTGAAGGCACAGAGGCTATCTTCAGTAAGATATAGAAGACAATTTCCCAAACCTTGAGCAAGAGGTGCCCTTCTAGGTACAAGAAGCCCACAGAACACCAAATAAAGAAGAACAACAACAAAAAAAAGCTCTCCAAAATGTATTATAGTTAACACATTAAAAATGCCGAATACAGAAAGATCTGTTTTGAAGAGATCTTTAGACAAATAAATAGCTTTTCTTTATGCCAACAGTGAACATGAAAAAAAAAAAAAAAAAAAAAAGAGATCATTGACACACCTCAGTTCCCAGCAGCCTCAGAGAAAATAAAATATCCAGGAATAAACCTAACTGAGAAAGACATTGTACAATTGAAACTTTAAATCTCTGAGGAGAGAGAGAGAAAAAGACACTAGCAAATGTAAAGACATCCCATGCTCATAGATTGGTAGAGTTAACACTGTGAAAATGACCATTCTACTATAAGCTGTTTAAAGACTCAATGCAATCCCAAACAAAGAATCCATATAATTTTTCACACACATAGAAAAAAATTTCCTAAAATTTATATGGAACTATTACAGTAGATCATAGATAACCAAAACAATCTTAAGCAAAAAGATGAATGAGAGAGGATTACAATTTTTGATCTTAAGATATATTGCAGAGCCATAGTATTAAGAGCAAAATACTTTTGGCCTAAAAAACAGGCATGAAGACCATGGAACAAAACTGAAGACCCAAACACAAGTGCATACAACTTCAGGCACTTAATATTTGGGAACGAGGCCAAAAACAAGTCTTGGAAAAAAGAAAGCATCTTCAAAAAATTGGTGCTGGGGAAACCATATGTCCTCATACAGAAGATTGAAATTAGACTCAAATCTATCATCCAGCACAAAAATCAATTACAAATAGATCAAAGACCTAAATGTGAAACCTGAAACACTCAAACTACTAGAAGAAAACATAGGCATGACCCTACATGACACAGGTATATGATAATACTTCCATTTGCTCAAGAGTTAAGGCTGACAATTGGCAAGCGTCTGCAAAACAACAAGAACAAGAACAAGAACCAACTGGGTAAAGAGGAAGCCCACAAAGTGAGAGAGAATCTGACAGAGCCTTAGTATTTAGAATATAAAAGAACTTAAAATCAAAGTAAAAAAAAAAAAAGAAAATCAAAAGAACTATTTGAAAAGTGGGCCTGAGATTTGAATAGAGAGCTCCCAAAAGAAAAAAAAATTACTAATATTTAAAAAAAATATCTTTGTCATCCCTAGAAATCAGGGAAATGCAAATCAAAACAACTTTGGCATTGTATCTTACTCAATTCAGAATTGCAAATAGAACAACTGACCACAAATGCTGGAGGGAATGATGGAGAACGAGAGCCCTCATTCACTCTTCGTGGGACTGTAAACTGGTGCATAGTCTATGGGAATCAGTGTGGAGAATTCTCAAAAACCAAATACAGCCTCTTACCCAGCTATACCACTTCTTGGCACATGCCCAAAGGACTTGACATCATACCATACAGACATTCAGCCACGTTCATTGCTGCTCTATTCACATAGCTAGAAAGTGGAAAGAATCTAAATGTCCTACAACTGACAAATGGATAATGAAAATATGGTAAATATACGTACTCTGGCATGCTATTCAGCTGTAGAGAAAAAGGAAATCATGACTCTTGCAGATAAATGGGTGAAACTAGAAAAGATCTTATTTGGTGAGGTAACGCAGACTGAGAAAGGCAAATGACATATGTTCTCTCTTATTTGGTACATGGCCTATAGTAACTACAGAAATGAACTAAAATGGGACTATTGCCAGGATAGGGGGATTGTGAAGGAATAGGGGAAGGTAGTAGCAGGGTACAAGAAACTGACCAGGGACATGAGAAAAGGGGCCTCCTTAGGGATGAAGAGGGAGGTAGGAGCAGAAGAAAGTGGGAATAAGGTAAAGGCAAATTGTAGAATAAAAATGTTCTCATGGGAGAAATGGGAAAAAGGGGGTACTTCTTAGGAAATGTGGAAGGAGCTAAGAACAACAGAAAGAGAGATGGTAAAATAACAATATAGATATCTGAAAAAAAAAAAACCACAAGGAAGCATGTTATTAACAAATACCTCTAAAAACCTCATATATGTGTGTGTGGATATATGTATGTGTATATATATATATGGAACTTTTCTCATCTGAGTGGGTGGTGTACCCTTGAAGAGTAAAAGACAACTTAAAAAAAAACTCTTCTTTTGACTTGTTGGCTGTCTAAGAGACTCCCAAAAACACATAGCCTATTGCTGTTGCTCTTGGTTACCCTGAGAAGTAGAAGGTAAATACCTATTGCTGAAGATACCATGTACTTCAGGAACAAGGTCCAACAACCCTTGAGCTGGAACTGACTGGAACACCCCATCTCTGAGGACTAGATTTCATGGTATCAGACACAATTCAAGCTTTTGTAAGAGGGAATCAACGGACAGTACACCCAGCCATAACGCCCATGAACCACGTCAATGGCAGCATGGTACAATAACCCTGTGTATGCGGTAGTGGCACATATACCCTGGCAGTAATCAACCATTCAATAATTGGAGTTGAGAACTCACCCAGAGGGAAACTCTGCCTGTACTAGAAACCTAGTTCATTTCTCAGTGCTAGTAAAGACATGGTTATTGGAGGAGAATTATATTAAATTAGTATAATCAATAATAATAATAATAATAATAATAATAATAATAATAATAATAATAATAATAAATAAGCATTTGTCTTTATATGTACAGATAAGTGCAGTCTTTACCTCACATCAAGGAAACTTCTCTGTAATAGAAATACAACTAATCAAAACGCAGAGGTGTGGTCTAGTCCCAGTGGACACATCTACAAAATGCTCCTATGCCCAAGGCTTAGGGAAAATTGTTGAGGGAGGTTGTAAGAGCCAGCAGAGCAGGGACTTGGCTGTGAGATCGTGTCTTCTAGTGACATCATATGCTATACCTATAAAGTCTTACCAACATGACAGCTCAAATGTGAGCTTAACAAGGATGACACTAACATGACAAACTGGATGGGGAAAAGTCCATGAAGCATCAACTCTACACAAAGAGCTACAAGCAACCGAGGAAAGTTGAAAGCAGTAGAGCTGGGCTTCCCCAGGGAAGTGTACACCAATTGGTTGTCCATTGCCAAATGGTCAGCCTTGAAAATACACATGCAACTAATAATATATAAACTCAATTAGCCATTGTTTATGAATATATATGAATGTACAAATATAAATGCATGAAATAATAATTAATGAAAAAGAGGCCAGAAATTTGAAGGAGAATGAAGAAAACTATATGGGAAAATTTGGAAGGAAGAAGGGGAAATATTGTAATTACATTAAACTCTGAGAGAGAGAGAGGGGGGGGGAGAGGAGATCACATCACTTACAATAACAAGGGCAGGTCTATCAGAAGACTGAATTATTCAACATAATGTTTTAAAGGCAGAAAGGTATAAAAAGATGAATCCCAAGTCCTGAAAAACCACAATTGCCGACCTAGATTATTATACCCAGCAGATATATCTTCCAAGAAAATTGAGCCAGTACTTAAGTTGCCCTGAGCTGGAAAGATGACTTAAGTAGCTATTGACATATAGTCATGAGGATAGAGCTCAGATCCCAGCACCCACATAACCCATGTTCGGGGACATCAGTGGGACTTTCTGTTTTGTTTTTGTTTTTGTTTTCTGGGTTTTTGTTGTTGCTGTTGTTTTTTAGCTGAGAAAAATACAAGTCTCAAGTTCAAGAAAAGACCCTGCCACCAAGAAAGAAAGAGAAAGTGAGTGAGGAGGACATGTGGGTGACACTCTCTCATGGTCTCTGGGAATACTCAAAGGCACACACTCATGCAAAAGTACACAACACACACAAATACATAAATATAAAATGCTACATAGTGCCCTGATATAATATTGAGGGCTGTGCTGTGCTCTTTTTATTAATTCCTTTCAGCCTTATTTCTAAATTTGAGTCATTTTTCTTAACACTCATGCACTTTGGGGCCGTTTTGGGACATAGTTTTGGCATCTGTCTCAGTGCTTAGAATAGGATTTTTGCTACAGTCAAAATCTAGTGAGGAAGTTTGTCAAATGTTGCTGAAGTCCTAAGTGCTGTGCAGAAAACTCATGTGAAATCCAGTTTCAGTAGCACTGAGTTAGGTGAGTCAGGAGTGAGTTAAGTTTGTATGGGTAGACCTGTAAGGTTTTCTCCATGGGAACATCTTTTCTTTCTGTTCTGACACTAACATATGGTGTCATTTCCAATGCCCCCATCTCCAATTGTCTAACAAAACTACCCTGAGTCAGTCAGATCCTATAGGCTGATAGATTGTCCTACAAGACTGCCCTGACATGGGACACCAGGTGTGAGGATCCTGCCTTTAGCTAAACATACTTGCTAAGCTTCACGTTTGAGTTCCCACAACCCTTCCTACAGACATAATGATTTTCCAGAACAGCTCACATAGCTTAGGAAAATGTTGCTTACTCCTACCAATTCTACCATGAAGAACATGACTCATAAATGGCTAAACAGAAAAGCCATGTTGGTGGAGGAGCAAAGAACTTCCAGTGCGTTCCTGAATGCTCCCATCCCAGAATCTGCAGCCATGTGTCAGCGTGTTTAGGATCCTTAGAGGAGGCTGAGCGATTCAACCATGGGCCACCAGTGGCTAATTTGGTCTTCAGTCCTTCCTTAGCTGGAGGGTGGGCTGGGGAACTAAATGGTGCTTCCTGCCTTGTAATTTCCCTTGTATCCATTTATTATACACGATGGAGCCACACAAGAACATGTTATACAGGTATGACACTAGCCATGTCACTCCTGCACCCCATCTTTCCCTCTTCTGTTCCCCCTTCCCATTATTCCCCTTTGTTTCTAGACAGTTTCAGGGTTCCCCCCACATGTACACACTATAATTCTATGTACCTGCGTAAAGCCCAAGAATAATATGGCAGAGAAACACACCGTGACTGTCTCTCTCAGACTGGCTTGATTCCTTTAGTATGATCATCTCTGGTTGCACTCATTTTTCTACAGATGACATAACTTGGTTCTTGTTCTTGGCCTTTGCACATAGGTACCACAGTTGAGAACCCTGAGTATTGTTTACTTTAATGTAGGTTTTGCTTTTTGTTTTTGTTTGTTTTTTGTTTTTTGGTGACCAGCCTCAACCTGAAGCTTTCTAAAGCACCTATCATCTTGTTATGAAAGAAGATTCACCTGTCACCTTGGGCACTTCTCCAAGAGCTTAGGGAAGGCTAAGCCCAGACCAGGGCCAAAGGCCAAAAGTATTTTTAGGACACTATAGCTTTATCCGGAGCAAACACAAGAAGCATCACCATTCATTTGGTGCCTGTTGATCTTATCCAATCCCCAGCAGTCACAGGTCAGTATTAACCATGGCAGTACAGCTTTTTTCCTACTTGGGATGCACTAAGTTCTGTAATGAACATAGGCAAACATTCATTTTCACCTACTCAACCTCCACTCCTCTTTATGGCATGCAATGCCATGTTTTCCTCCTGAGAACCCCATATCCCTGTTCTCAGTTTAGTGACATGGAAGGGATATAGTCTGGCCACACCACTAGCAGTGGCGGAGAGGTGCAGGTGTGAACCATCAGAGCCCAAGATTTCTCTGGCCTCACCCCTTTATGGTGGGACACTCCATTTGATATGCCGAGGCCTTACTCAGGACTTTGGCAGGAACTTGTAAACAGATTTTCCTTGTTTTCTTTAAGGGATGCTCAGATTTTAATAAGATAAACCTGGAAGGTGTGATGGCCGCTTTGTCCTCTTTATGGCGTGTACCTCAGAATGGGGTTATTGAGTGCCAGCTCCCCAAAATATCATCAAAACAGCCTTTTGATATCATCAGGTTGAGCTGACTTTTACTGTAGGGAGGAGGCACTGCTTTGATGGCGTCTGCGCTGGCTTCCGGAGATGGTTTAACAAAATGAAGATATAGGTGTTGATATTTTTTAATTCTAATTTAAGGCAAGTTTCTACTTCAATAGGTTTGGTAAAGATTGCAGTATAGCAGGTGATAATTGGTAGACACCTGCAGTCTCAGCCCTCAGGAGGCTGTGTTATGAGGATCGTGTTTGAAGTTAGTATGGGCCACATGGGAAGAAGACATTGTGTTAAAAACTAAGCTGGCACAACTACAGTGAAAGAATGGACACATATAGAAAAATCAGTGATTTGAGACAAGGAGGGTGAATGTTTAAGCTGTTTAATGATTTGGGTAGAAGAATTCCTGGGTCTTTTTATGAAAGGTGCTTGAATTAACTATAAGGTCAAATGTACTTTTTATCTTTCTGGAAGAGTAAGATTATAACAATGAAGACATTGGAATAGGAATTCCTAATAATATGAACAAGAGCTGTGAATGATTTCAGGACTTAAGGCAGCATGGTGGAAAACCAAGAGAAGGAAGAGAGATCTCACCTAGCATAATTTGAGTTAATGAATGCTGACACACTGAAGCCAGAAGGCAGTTCAGCTCCCTACAGTAGAGTCATATACCCATGGGGGCTGGGGAGATGGCTCATCCAGTAAAGTGTTTGGCTCATGAGCATAGGACCTGAATGAAGAATGAGTGAATGGATGAATGGATGGATGGATGGATGGATGGATGAATGGATGGATGGATGGATGGATGGATAACAAAACAACCAACCCTATGCCCACACTAAAAGCTAATGTGGGTGTGTACTCTTCTAATTCCCAAGCCTGAGTATTCAGGGACAGGAGGTTCCCTGGAGCTCACTGGCCAGCCACTCTTACTTAGTCAGGTAGTTCTAGGCCAGCAAGTGATCTTGTCATAAAATAATGTGGACGGTACCTAAAGAACAGCACTAAGTATTGTCCTATGGCCTCCACATATATATGCACACTCGGGCATATGCAGCTGCACACATGCACAAAACACACACACACACACACACACACAAAACCAAACATACAGGGAAACACACACAATTACACATGCATGTACATTTTCATTTAGCCACTGTACCCATCTGTAAGCAGGATAGAATGCTCTATGGTGGCCTTAGTCACAGGGCTGTAATGGCCAATATCCTGTGGGTAGAAATGACCTTCACAGTCTGTGTTCAAGTAGAACCCTCAAAGTGTCTGTATTTCCAGCTGTGAGGTGACTTTGCTCCAGCTGCTGCAGACTTTTGATGTGGGTAGAGCTCTCATAATCAACACAAGTTTTGAACATTTCTGGCTCAGCCAAGTCCAGGTTCCCATGGACCTATAGGAAATAAATAAATAAAATAAAATGAATGTTTGTTGTTGAAAGCCACTTAGATTGGGACAACACTTGTTTTAACTATTAAAAATCTGGGTAATATTAATAATTCCTCCCCAGACTGTGGTACATGTGATCTAACACATTTCCTCTGTGGCTTTAGCTAGTGTGTGGTACGTGTTTGTTATTATAAGCCAGCACCATTTCTCTATTAGTGTCTCCCTATGTGTCACTTCTTGCTCATACAAACTTCTCCAGTATTCTAGGTCTTTTGCCTATGTCCCCATGTGTAAAAGCCAGAGGCCAACATAGGTGTCTTCCACTTTCTCTGCAGGGTCTCTTTCTGAACCTGGAGCTTCCCTTTCAGCTCGGTTGGCTGGCTAGCAAGCCCCCAGAGGCTCCTCCTCTGGACTGAGATTACAGTTATGCACCATCATGCCTGGCTCCTTATTGATGTTTTTGGGATCTGAATTTAGGTCTTCATATTTGTGTGTCGAGCACTTCACCAAACTAAACTGTCTTCCTACCTCTGATGGCTTTCTTCTTTTTTTTTTTTTTTTTTTTTTTTTTTTGCAAAGCAATATTTAGACAAGCCAGTACTCATCTTTTGCCTTGTGCTTCCTGCTCCAGTCTAGTGAGCTCTTTTTCGATTTGGTTCTTTCACTCTGAGGAATAGAGGTTTCTTCAGCATCCTGTCAAACACGAATTGGATCAGCACAACTAAGAGAGACTCTTCTGAGCTCTTAATGGCGATGCAATGATCTAGGCTGACCCTCTCCCGAAGCACAGATATTCTTGTGCAAGGGGACATTCTCTAGATGGGTGTCCATGGGATGGAAATCACTTTCAGCACATATTTGTTACCATCATGATTTTGAAGGTGTTGGAATTAGGGGCTAGTAAATAGTGGCTGGAAGCAAAGCAAAGTATTCCCTAAGCGTGTGTGTGTGTGTGTGTGTGTGTGTATGTGTGTGTGTGTGTGTGTGTGTGTGTGTGTGTGTGTGTACAGGTGCAAGTGAACCAGTGTCCACGTGACTATGGAGGCTCAGGACAACCTTAGTTATCATTTTCAGGTACCATGCATCAACAATTATTTAATTAGTTTGTTTGTTTTAAGACAGAGTCTCTAATTGACTTGGAACTTGCCTTGCAGGACAGGCTGGCCAGCAGGCATAAGAGACTCACCACCTGTCTCCACTTCCCCAGAATTTGGATAGTATGGTTTAACGTGAGCTCCCAGTTCTCAGGCTTACAAGACAACACATTACTGACCGTGCCATCCCTCCAGGCCTTCCCTAGTGTCTTCCGAGTGACCCACTTTTTCAAGCCACTGTGCAGAATTAGTATCTCTCCTAAAAATATGTAGTACAGTTCTCTCTCTCTCTCTCTCTTTCTCTCTCTCTCTCTCTCTCTCTCTCTCTCTCTCTCTCCCTCTCCTCTCTCTCTCTCTTTCTCCCTCTCTCTCTCTCCCCCCTCCTTCTCCCCTCTCTCTCTGTCTCTCTAAATGTGTGTGTGATTTTTCCTAAATAGTTCTTCAAACTCAAAAGGAAAATTGTTCATCTGTATTCTCTCCAGCCTAAGCCTGTAAAAGGTACCTTTAAAAACTCTGAAAGAAATATTTCCCATCAGTAGGCCTATAATTTGAGCCAGTGACTCTCTCTCTGCAGTGCACCCTCCTATGGCTTTGTTCTGTGTGTCTCTGGGCTATCTGAAACCAAGTAAGAGCCTGTTGTTATGAAAACACATGACATCACTTCTGCACATAGTAGGCACCCAAGTCTCTTCTCCTCCTCTGTCTCTTTCTCTCTTTCTGCCCACCCCCTTTCCTCTCTCTCTCTCTCTCTCTCTCTCTCTCTCTCTCTCTCTCTCTCTCTCTCTCTCTGTACCTTGATAATGTTCATCATTAGCCTGGAGCATTGGTTAATGTTAAATTTAAATTAAAATACACTCCTGGGTGACTGCATCTTCAATTTCATGCTTGATTCCTTTGTGATTGACTTATTAAGCTAAACCAGAAATTGCAAACCACAATACCTCAGGGTTTAGAAGGAAACATGACAAACAAGTGAAGTTAGTTGTAACTGGAAAATGCCCAGTGTCTTCTGGTGAAAGGATACTCAGTGTTGCTAGGTTTACTCTTTCAGCTTCTTAAAAATTATTATTTTAAAATATGATTTAATGTGTAAGCATTCATAATTTTTAGACTTCAAGACTTTAGAAAACACAATTTCTACCATATTGTGTGAACCAAATAAAACACATTTTCAGGCTAGTTATAAGTTGTCAATCTGAAACAGAGAATGTTTTACAGCTGAAATAGTATTTCGTTTGCAACAAACATTTAATTTACACTGAATGAAACTGATTAATACGAAGTACCTCATTTCTTAGTGAGCATGCAAACTGCACTGCATAGATGGGATTCTGTTAAAGTCCAATTTGGGAGCTTGATGTAAAACTTCAGTGGGAAACATCATACTGTTCCCTGGACAGCAATATGGAATTAGATTACTCCTTGGCAAATTGGCCCAGTATTTTACCACACAAGATAGATACCTTGTTTCTAGGTAACTGATGCTTTTTATGGTTGAAATAGCCAAATTAGTGTATCGTCCTTGAGAAGGTTCCTGTCCCACCCTGTGACCTTGTCCTCCTGAGTTGCTGCAGGAAGAATACTAACATTCATAAAGAGAAACTGCCCCATGATTGCTGTGACTTTGAGCTGATCCATCACTGTCCTTAGTTAGGTCTGTTCAGTTTAGTCGTTGTTAGTCAAGCACACTGGGATTCTCCAGTGCATTTCCCAAGATAGAAACCAGAATCTCTCCCTGGAAAAAAAAATCCCTATGCTAATCAAACCTTACAACTTCCAACATGCAGAAATTCATTTGAGGGTTCTAGCTTATTAGCTATTAATTGAAAAGCAAGTGTCATATTTGTGCCTAATTGACCTGAGACGCTAAATTGATAAAACACCATAAAGCGTTTTAAGAGCACAGATGTTAAAATAACTCAGGAAATTGTCTAGCAACCGTTGAGGATAGGCTCTTCCCTCTGTACAGGGATCTGAAAATGGGGGGATTCTCAGTTTTTGAGAGAGCTGAGGCATGGGGGAAGAACAAGACAGAGATAAACTAAGCAAATGGGACCGTGGACCGTTTGCTGGGAGAACAGTCTGCTCTCATGCAGTGCTGTTCAACTTATAGGCAATAGTAGGGATGTTCCATTGAGAACAGTCTAGTAGTTCAAACTAGGGAGAGATCTGCACTCAATTACTAATGTCTGCTGCAAACACAGGAGTAAGAAATGGCTGTCTGCATGCCGCGCATGTGCAGCTTGGATAACACCGAATGTTGTCATAGGATATTTCTTAAGTTTCCAGTTTCCCTGGCACAGTCTCAGTTGATACTCTTTTGTCCTGGTTTGCTTCTCTGCTGTTCTGATAATCACTGTCCCCAAACACAATGCAGGAGGAACGGGTTTACTTGGGTGACAGGTGTCAGCCCATCATCAAGGGAAGCTGTGGTGGGAGCTGGGAAGCCGGGTCTGAGCAGAAACTGAAGCTTCAGTCTCCCACGTTGTGTTCAGATCCTAGGCCCACCTATCCAGGACACCTTCACCCACAAGGGGTCCGACTTTCCACACCAGTCAGCAATCAAGAAAATGACTGACAACATGGCCACAGGCCAATCCTAAGAATGCCCAGGCTTGTGTCAAGTTGACAGAAAACTGACACTCTTCCAGAACTATTAATTGTCACAAACTATGCACAGCACTTCATTATTTTAAGTCTCCCAAATTATGTAATAAATGTTAAGTAACTATCGATAGTCCATTTGCTTCTTCCTAGACCTTCCCAAATCACTGTTGAGTGTAATCTTCCTCCCTCTGAGCCTGGGCTTTCTTCATAGTCTACTTTAAACAGCTTAACAACACATCTTCTGCTTGCTTAGGGCCATGCACGATTCACACTTCCTTTTCTTCGGACTTAAGCAGCCCTATATCTCTGACAATACTTTCTCTCCACAGTGGGTATAGCGTTTGCAGTACAATGGAATCCGTGCAGCTTCTCTTTGGAATGATATTCGGCCACATAAGGTTTCCTGTCTTTGTCTGTGTTCTTCACACGTCATATGCACAAAAGGCAGAAGGTTGCAGCTGCTCAGATTCCCCCCAGCAGGTTCCTGATGGTTTTACCATCTTTGACTGTCTGAGTTTTCAGCTGGGTGCTCAAGGGTGGAGCCTGGGCCTTCAAATATCCCCCTGGCAACCTGAGGCCATACATGACCTGAAAGCCACAGCACTGAATGTGCATGCCGTGACCAGGCTCTAGGGTGAGCTTGGGGTTCGGCAGCATCCCTCCCCCCGACCCCCGGAGTGGTAATAACAGTCTAATCGAACCAGTCTCTCTGATAGAATGAACAATTCTTGTCTTTGATTTTCACAACTGGAGATTGACCTTGGAGCCTTTGCATTTTTTCTGCCTTTTTTGTTGTTGTTGTTGTTTAAAACAAAGGTCTTCATCTGTTGTCTATACAGGCCTTGACCTTATAGTGATGCTCCTGTCTCAACCTCCCAAATAGATGGAGTTATTGGGCTGAGCATGACATCTGGCTTGTTTTGTTGTTTGAGACAGGAGCTTTTCTATGTAGCCCAGGCTGGCCTTGAACTTAAGCTGATTCTCCAGCTTTATCAGCTTTCTTGAGTGCCAGCACTGGACAATGTTTTCTTGTCGGGCTCGTCCTACATATTGTCTTATTGGGTATTTAGCTCTTTCAACTCTACTCTGTAGAAGCCAATAGCTTTCCCTCTCTCCCGAAACAGTGACAGGAAAAAAAGCCTTTTGATACTGTTAACTATCCCCTAGAAGGATAAAACCCCATAAGGCTGTAGGACAGGAATTACTAGAAACATCCTGCATACTTCAAGGAGAACAGGTCTTTCCATCTTTGAGCAAGTTGCATGGGGAACACGTAAAAAGTGATGATGAAGAACTCACGTTGTGACCGGAAGAGTCTGAAGAGCACTCTGGGAGCCACAGGAGAGGAGCTACTCTCCTTTTCTTTGCGAGTCAACTGGGCCCTCGCAGAGGATGCAGGCTGATGTCAACTCAGGATTCCAGGAGGAAAAGAAGAAGAGGCTGGTATCCCAGATGGAGGGGAGCTGCCAGAGCTGGGGTCTCGCCCCCTCCCTTGCCTAGGATGTGAGGCTTTGCACACCACTTGCTGGTTTAAGCCCCTGTTTCCTCCTCTGCAAAACCAGTGTGGCGGTCCCCCCTGCCCTGTGGTGTCCTTGTGCGGCTGAAATGAATTCATCTCTGTCGCATGCTCAGATGATCCAGGTGCAGAGCAAGCCCATCACATCAGCACTCCTTTTACACTGCAGTGGAGGGGTGGTGGGGGACCAGTGGTGGGCACCTCAGTTTGCAGAAGATAATGAAACAATAGAATGAGGAACTTTATAGTGATAGGAGGCTGGAGCGAAGATGATTAATTAATTCCCATTTGAGTTAAGTTGATTTTCTAAGTTTAAATTTTCCAGGCTCCCAGCAGCAGCAAGAGACTTGGTGCTCCAAACAGACAGTGTATACCTGAGTTTCTCTAGACTGGACCATTATCGGATGTTATGTTTTCCCCACCTGTCACTCCCTTGACAATGTAAGCCTGCCATCTGAGAGCATTTTGTTCAGGAAAAAAAATCAATTAAATGAGAAACCCCCTTGGAGGATGTGTCTCAGCTTCATTCTGCCTTCTGTTTTCCGTTCCTTTCCACAGCTTGCCTCTGTTCTGAGCAAGAGAGGCCGCAGAAGGAAATAGCGGTTTAATAGAGTGGAGATTCATTAAGACAGCGCTGATGGCTCCCGTGGTCTCCGGAAGAAAGAAACAGCCCAGAGGATTTCGATTCTCTACCAGTTTTCTGACCTCAATTTACAAGACGGAATTAAAGTTCTAGAAAGCTCAGAACAGAACAAAATAATGGAACTATTGGCTTTTAATCACTGGTAGAACCGTGGGGAGTTGGCAGACCTCTAACCTGATCATTTAATTTTCTCCTTAAAAGGAACTTCGGCATCAAGGACACCGAGCCTGGTGTGGATGCTCTGCCCTTCCTTGAAGAAGAAGATGTACTCATTTAAAGAGATCTTTACAGCACAAGTTCTTGGCATGTTGGGGCAAGGCAGTGGGAGTACAATGACGAACAAGACAGAGACAACCGTGTTTTCAGGGAGCCAAGACAATAGAGATCTAGACCATAAATAAACTATAGGGAAATTGTGACAAATACTTTTTTTTTTTTTAAAAGAGCTAACTTCTGTTTACTTAGAAAAATGGTTCACAATTTAAAATGTGATTTTTTAGTATCTTCCCTCAGTTCAAAAGCATGAAGAGATAGATGATATCTGCCTCTGGCAATTTTTGGAATTGACTTAAATTGACTGAGGTGTGGTTAATGACCCAGGCTTCTCAGCGCTTCTTACCTATTTAGGAAGTCAGTGCTCAGAGAGGGTTGAAAACTCCTTTGTTCAGTTTTCCTGTGTCTGTATAAAAGTTGGCTTCTTACAGCCATTTGGAAGGCCTTCAGTTAGCAGGACCTAAGTACACGCAGAATGTTGAACCTCCAGGTAGATGTTTCAAGCCCAGATTGTGGTCCCTTGGAATGCTCTTTAACCTTTTCTCATCTCTGTTTGTGACATGGGGCAGCTGTGAGGACTGAAGGAGGTGGCCTGTCTAGGGCTAGTAGTGTCCGATATACATTTATAGGACAGTCCTGCAGATGGGACTGCTGTCAGCAACAGCTGGGGTAAAGGAGGGATGCTCGGTATGCAGCTTTGCCTACTTTTAACAATGAGAGGTGGGTCAGTTCTGATTCCTTCCCCAAGCTTCAGCTTCCTCCTCTCAAAATAGGGATTAAAGATGGCCATCTTCTGAGACAGTAGAGGAATAGTGTGTGTGTGTGTGTGTGTGTGTGTGTGTGTGTGTGTGTATGTGTGTGTGTGTGTGATCACCATGGTCAGTACATAATATAGTCCTTGATGTATGACGGTATCATCATAATCTGGGTCAATTAAATTGTTCCTGGCATGCTTGTACTATGCCTTGAGTTGGGTTGGCTAAAAGCAGCACTTGCAGTAGAGCTGCGTGAGTAATGGCTTCTCAAAAGAGTTGCTATCCAGACACGCCTGCCGTGGATAAAGGAGCCGTAGGAGAGATAGTAGAGGGAAAATACAAGGTAATGGTTCCAGAGGAAAGTCCCACTGAGCCTGATCCCACGGGATGCTTTAGAGCATGGATCTGGTACAGAGTGTCCTCCTTGGAGGGCAGATAGCTGGGCTGTTCATCCCCATGTGAGCTAGTCCACCCCCATGGAAAGCCTTCCCTCCCCAAGCATGTCTGGGGAAGTAGCTAATCTTTCAGCAAAGGATGTCACATGAATCAAGCCCCAGCAACTTGAGATGGACTCAGCAGCAGGGCACCAGTGTCATCTACTGTAGTGTACTGTGGTTTGCCTCTGGCAGACCCCAACTAACAGGGTAAGTGTTGGTCCTGGGCCATAAGTATCAGATCTGGAACAGAGTCAAGGATGATCATGTGACATCATGAGAGAAAGTGAGGCACAAGAAGCCTTTGCTGGGGGAGGGGTTAAAGTCAGCTGCATGGTCTTTTCTGTGCTTTATGAGATTATGGGCTGGAACAGTCAGGGCTAAACAAGAGTCTGGGAAAATGAAAGCCCCCAAAGGCTGGCAGAGCCAAGAAGTGAAACAAAGAAGGCCCCAACTCCATTCCCAAATCAAGGAATGCCTGAAGATAGTGCTGTTCTTACATTTTCAATTTGTGTGACAACAAGGTCTCAGGTTGGCCAAGGATGATCCTAACTTTCTGAACCTTTTGTCTCCACCCCTGAAATCCTGGAATTGCAGGTGTGCACCAACACATCCAGTTTTATTCAGTGTTAGAACTCAAACCCAGGGCTTTATGTTTGTAATGCAAGTGTGCTGAGATGATTCTCCATCCCCCCTCCCCCCGTTATTTATTTATGTTGCTTGGTTCTATGGACTGACAATTCTGGGTATTTTCAGCACACAGTCCAACTGCTATCAATACCGTAATGGACCTAGAAACAATATGAAAATTAGACCAGTCCTGTTTACAGGAATATGGTCATTACTTATATAAATAGAATTTTGGTTGAGTTAAAAAAAACAAAACAAAACAAAACAAAAAAAAGTCCAGGCTGGGGAAGATTACCAAACTGAATTTTCATTCTCTGAGACAAAGACAAGGAATACAATGCTCTGAGTGCACCAACACTTCCCCCACCTCTGACCTGGAAACCTTCCAGCCAGCTTTCCTGGTCAACAGAGGCTAAGGTAGGCCACAGCAAGAGAGGAAGTTGAGTGAGTAGGAAAGGCAGGCGAGAGTGAAACATACCTGCAAGTCAGCAATGTCTCAGGATGGACAGAAATGATTTTATAATAAAACCAACCAGCTAATTAAACGATCCACTCTTTCAAGGCTGGGGTGATGGCTCCGTGGGGAAGAGTATTTGCCTGACAACCTGAGGACTTTGGTTCCTGCACCCCACATTAAACCAAAGAAGCAGCAGCCAGATGTGGGAGCCGTGAGCATCTGTAATCCTTGAACCCCGGTGGCAGTGTGTGAGGCAGAGATGAGGAATTCCTGGGAGCTCCAGGGTGTGCTGACCTGGAATCCACAGCGGAGCACCAGAGCAGGAGACCCAGTCTCAACACGGTGGAAAGAAGCAAGATCCAACTTCCAAGTGTTTCCCCTGACTTCTATACTACATGCCTACTGTGGCACACACGTGCTGGTCGCCACACACACACTACATGCTTCACACACGCATGCACGCACAAACGGAAAACAAAAGGTACCCAAACAAAAGACATTTTGAGTCACACAAACTTTTCTACTGACATAGTAAATTTTGTTGACTGTAGTTGCGATTTTGGGGGCATTTAAAAAGCTATGCTTTTGTTTTATTTTAGCTTTGTCATGACAGGGTTTCTCTGTATAAGAGTCTTGGCTGTCCTAGACTCCCTTTGTAGACCAGGCTGTCCTCGAACTCACATCGATCTGCCTGCCTCTGTTTCTCGAGTGCTAGGATTAAAGGCGTGTGTGATTAGCCTTTTCTTCCTCTTCAACCATTACTGTTTTTTCCTCTAACATTGTTTTCTCATACAGCATGTGCTACTTTGCCTTCTGGCCTCAAATGTCAAGGTTTCAAAACCATACCTGTGCATTTAAAAGTAGACATCTGTAGAAACTTTTTCCAAAAACAAAGCCAAACACAAACAAAGCAAACCAAACCCCTGGTGCCGTGGGGCTGGGGAGAAAGGTTGCCAGTAAAGTGCTGCAGAGGTGGCCTGAGGGCCTGAGCTCGAGCTTGGGTGCTTACATTTTCTGTTGTTGTTTTTTGTTGTTGTTGTTGTTTTGTTTTTTTGTTTTTGTTTGTTTTAACAAAACGTTGAGGTTAGAGGAAAGGCTCAGTGGATACTTGTTGCTTTCAAAAGGATCTGATTCTAGTTTCCAACACTCACATCAGGCAGCTCACAACTTTTTATAACTCTAACTCCTCAGATCTGAAGCCATGTTTTTACCTTCCATGGGTACCCACACTCTTGTGGCACACACACACACACACACACATGCATGCACACACACACATGCACACACACACAAATAAATAATTTTGAAATGAAAGCAGATTAAGCCTGCATGTGTACTACTCCCGATAAGGGTGTGTATCTCTCCTTCTGGTAAATATGTTGAATGCCTAAATCTTTAACCAACCAGCCAGACTACATTTCAGTATGGCTGTACCTTGATAAGTTCTCACCAGTTGTGTAGGAAAATTCTAGTTTCATTTTTTGTTTGTTTTTTTTTTTCTTTTTTTTTAAAGATTATTTATTATGTATACAGTGCTCTGTCTGCATGTGTGCCTGCCCACCAGAGGAGGGCATGAGATCTCATTATAATGGTTGTGAGCCATCATGTGGTTGCTGGGAATTTAACTCAGGACCTTTGGATGAGCAGCCAGTGCTCTTACCCTCTGAGCCATCTCTCCAGCCTGAAAATTCTAGTTTCTTTACATCCTCACACAGCACAGTCCTAAACAAAGCATCTATATCTCTTCTAAGTTTCAGGAGCATCACGGAAAAGGTGTTGGAGAACATGTGCGAGGTGAGAGACAGGGAGGAGAGAAATGCTGTCCTCTTGGCCTTACTCCAGCATCACCAGTGTGACATCACAGCAGCTGTAGCTCCCTGTGTTACACAGGACAGTCAGCAGTCAGTCATGGATGGGATGGGGCACAGGACTCCACTTATCCCTGCCAACTATTACCACGTGAATCCTGGGGGCGGTGGGATGATGGTCATCAGTTGGGTGCCCACTAGTGAACTTGTCAAGCTCCTGGAGACAGTTATAGACCCATGGGACAGCTCTGCTTAAACTTCGTGGCTCATAAGACAGAAAAGACATGTGGGATAGGATTGGAGGGGGGTTGATGGAGATAGGAGAAGATGGAGAGGGAGAGGAATCACAATGCATTACATACATGTCTAAATTTGTCTAAAACAAGTTTATTTAATGATAACTAAAAACAGACAAACAAACAAACCTGGTATGTCCTGTGTTGTGGTTTGCATATTAAATGTCTCCAAAGCCTTGGTCCCCAGTTGGTGGCAGCATTGAGAGGTTGTTGGATCAGTAGGAGCCAGCTTCATCACAGGACTGATTTATTGGTAAATTTGTAGACGAAGGATGTAGGCTCTATGTGGAAGCGATGGGTCCACGCGCCCAGGGCTGTGTCTTGTCTCTGCTCACTTGCTCTTGCCCTCTGCTTGGTGAGCACCAGAAGCTGAGCAGCTCTGTTACACCACATACTCCTCACCATGGCAACCGCTCTAAGCACAGCCCGAAAGCTGACCAAGGACTGAAATCTCTCCAATCAGGAGGCACACAGACCTTCTTTCCTCTTCGAGTTGTTTTCTTTGGTGTTTTGCCACAGCAATGCGAAGCAGCCTGTGCTTATAAGTTTACCCATCTTAGAGTGAGTGTAAGAGGGTGTCTGTGTGCCACTAATAATAAAAATATTCCTTATTTACTTTCTGTATGCCTTTTTGGTTGTTTTCTCAGATATTGATATTGGTTTGTGTTCTTCTTGTTGAGTGGTGAGACTCCTTTACATAAGATAGTTTTTCTGCATCCTGTTTTACAGATATTTCCTCTCCTTGAGTGATTTCATTTTCATTGACTTGCTCTGGCATCTTCGTAAAATATCATTTATGCATATCTACATGGGTATATTTCTAGACTCTACTCCTTTTGTTGATCCATTTAAGAATGACTTTTGTCTCTTAAGCTATACTTGAGGAGTGGGACACGGTTGAGCAAGTAAGGTGCTTTCTGCACAAGCAGGAGCTCTCATGAACCCAGGAATGTGTGAGCAGGATACATATCTGTAATCTTAGCTCTCCTGCAGCGGAATGTGAGGTGAGGACTCGGGAGCCATAAAACACAAGGCCGGAAATGAGGACTGCTCCCTGAGATTGCCTTCCATCTTCCACATACATGCTGTGACATGTACATGCCCTCACTCATTCATGTACACACACAGCTACATGTGAAAGAGAACATCTGAGCCACAGGATCACTTTCAGTCCTTCACTGAGCTAGCAAACTCAGCTCGTTACAAACCACACATTGCCTCTAAGAGATACCCCATTCTTTCCATAAGATTTAGTCATGGAGAGCAGTGGCTGAGAAGGTATCAGGTTGTTCCCCAATAGGCATATTACAGATTTAGTTTTAATTTATAAAAATTAATTTGAGAACTAGAGAAATGGCCCAACAGCTAAGAATACTTGTTGCTATTGCAGAGAACCTAGGTTTGACGTCTAGTACCCACTTGGCGGCTCACAACCATCTGTAGCTCTGGCCCCATGGCATCTGCTGCCCTCTTCTGACCTTCAAGGGCATATACACACATGCATGCAAAACATTCATACACATAAAATCATAAAATGAATTTAAATGTTCTTTTGCTTATACTAAAATGTAAAATCATGAATATAAGGATCTGACACATAGCAGAAGCTTATTAAATTTGCATTGAAGAAGTCACAGCAAGTCAGGCAAGGTTGGCAGAAAGTAGAGTCAAGCGACCCCTGAAGCAAGCTGGCCTGGCTGCACTAGACTCTAGGCTAAGCGAGAGAGCCTGTTGTAGAGAGAGCAAGCTTGCCAGCAGCACAGGGAGAGCAGGAGTGGTAGGCACGCAGCTTGCCTCCCCAGCAGACGGGGTGTGGAGTCTTGTTTCCCACCCAGAAGCCTGGGTGTACACGCAGTTAATAGCCTGTTAGGCTGTGCTATCTACAGGACCCGGTCATACCTGAACCCCCCAGGCTATTATGTTTATCCTGAATTCTTCCTCCTTAGACCTTTATCCTGAACATTGCTCTTCAGTCGACAGAACCCGTCCTTAGGGGAGATGTCACATGTACACAGTTTTAAAATGTGATCTTCTCTCATACATTACACCCTGACTACATTTCCCCTCTTTCCTGTCCAGTCCCTCCCCCTACTCCCCTACCCCAGATCCACTTCTTCTCAATTTTCCTGCAGAAAAGGACAGTCCTCCCTGGGATATCAACCAAATATGGCCTATTAAGCCCAATAAGGCTAGGTACCTCGCCTCATATTAAGGCTGGATATGACAACCTAGGAGGTGTGCGTGCGTGCGTGCGTGTGTGTGTGTGTGTGTGTGTGTGTGTGTGTGTGTGTGTGTGCATGCGTGTGTGTTTAATCTTTTGGCTTTCCTTTTGGGTGGAGGTTGCAGGGGTGGTAGGTGAACATGAAGGGATGGATGGGGAGATGAGAGGGATTGGGGTACATGGTGTGAAACTCATAAAGAATCAATAAAAACTTAAAAAAGAAAAGATGTCATGGGCCTGCTGTATCTTCACAGCAATAGAAACTCCAACTAAGATTCCTGGTTACAAAAGGTGGCTGGTTCAGATCTGCATCCCCCATTATTAGGGGTCTTTGCTAGGATCGCCCTCCTAGAGCCCTGAAGTGCCCCGTTTGCAGCATCCCGGTCCAGTAGTCAGGATTCAGCACTCTCACATGTATTTTCTACCCTAGTGACCTCTACACTATCGCAGTCAGAGACCATGCCAGATCCTAGGCTCTTGAGCTACAGAACTCATCTTCACAGCAGAGCCACACACTTTGCACAGGGTTTGATGTCATCGGGCCATAAGCTTTATTGCATACATGGGGTTGAGATAACTGTCACCAGGAGGCTTTTGTCCAAACCCATACTGTATGTAAAATAAACCGCCTGATGTCAGACTGTAGACCAGAGGTTTTCAACATTCCTAATGCCACTGCCCTTTAATGTAGCTCCTCACGTTGTAGTGACCCCCAACTATAAAGTTATCTCATTGCTACTTCTTAACTCTAATTTTGCTGCTGTTATGAGTCATAATGTAAGTATCTGATATGCATGCTATCTGATATGTGACCCTTGTGAAACATTGTTTGACCCCCAAAGGGGTCATGACCCACAGGCAGAGGGCTGCTGCTCTGGAACTTTGAAGCAGCCAGGTTAACTAAGTCATGCTGAACCAGATCTCACAGTTCAGTTCTCTGCCAACCATAGCATCTTCAGGGACACCACACCCTGCCTTGATAAGTAACTTGGGGAGTGGCTGAGCAAGACATCTGCCATCAACTTCTAGCCTCAACATGTACATGCACACACATGTGAACACACACATGTGAACACACATACACTACTAAATGCTAAGAATATTGTAAGCTACAATTTGAAAATTTCAAAAAAGGTCACAGAGCTGTCAGGTTTCAAGTGCTTGTGGAATGACAGGCTCAGTGGAGTGACAGGCATAATGGAGTGACAGGCTCAATGGAGTGACAGGCACAGTGGAGTGACAGGCGCAGTGCCAGTCTGAGAGGACAGGTGGGATGACTGACCAACCTCTCTCCATGGTCTCCACTCTTTCAAATTCAGCCGATGTAGCTGTCACACAACCCACCTCTTGCTGCAGTGTGAGCCACGAGTGCACACCAGTGCCTTCCTACCTCCATTACTTCTACCCTCCTTGTTTGCAGGAGGCTTAAATGACTAGCACTGGTCTTAACCATGCAACTTCTGGTATGTCTGAGGAAGTGTTTCTGATAGCTTCCAAATGCTATCACCCTGAAAACACCGCTCCAAAGCACCCCTCTTGTCACAGGCATTGTTCATAGAGAGCCCAAGTGATTCAGAGTGACCTACAGCATCAACACATTCACAGAAGTGAAAATTGAGAAATAAGTCGCACACTTCATTTCTAAGTCTAGAACTCTTGAAACTGTCTTCCTTAGGCGTTTGATGTGTCTCTTGAATGGGGTGGGAATAAGCAGGCAGAAGAGATCTTCAATGGGAGCTGAAGGACTGAATTTCTGCAGGACTTGTCTTTAAAAATTGTTCAGTGCAAGACACAAACAGCATCTGTGTTTGTCCACTCCATGACAAAAGAACTGGGAAAAACAAGTTAAATGGGGGGCCATATGTCGGGCTCACAGTTTTGGAGGCTGCAGTCTGTGGTTGCTTGGTCCCATTACCTTGGATCTCAGCATCTTGGCTGGAGGTGCATGGTAGAACAACGGTACTTACCTCATGGTAGCCCGGAAGCAAAGAGGAAGGGAGGGGCCTGGGACAAGTCTATGCCTCAAGGGCACACTCTCAGGGACCTACTCTTCCAACTAGGCCCCATCTCGTGGTTTCCACTTTCTCTCAAGAATGCCACCAAATTATGAATCCATGGATGAATGAATCTACTGATTAAGCCAGAACCGTTACAATCAATTACTTCTTCAGAGACCTGCCTCTGAGCATTGTACTGGGGATCAAGTTTTCAGTACTCCCGTTTTAGGTGAGACAGATCATATGTGAACCAAGATAGCATCTGAACACAGGCCTGTGTGATAATTCCTGTTACCTTCTCATTCCACAGATGGAAGAACTGAGGCAAAAAAAAAAAAAAATCATGTCATTTGCCTATGGTCAACCAGAAAGTCATATAAGATCCAGGGAATGGAGTCCAGATCCTCATAGTGCCAGAGCTCACTATGAGGGCTAGAATCAATATGGAACATAGGACTTCTCTTATCTGGCCTCTGCCACCTTCATCATCTAGACCTTCAGACGCCGTTGCTCTCCGTGCTCCAGCTGTAGGTACTTCAGCACTCACTCTCTGATATACTTTTTTATGTACAGCATTTGGAGTGAGCACATCTCATCTGGAGCCCTGTAGAGTGTGAGCTCTCGGAGAGCAAGGATGGCATTTCATGTTTGCGTCCAGAGCACACAGAGCCTGGCACACAGTGAACATTCGGTGACAGACTGTGCACTCCCCTCAACTCCTCACCACCTCTGTGAAAATAAGTCCTGCTGCATCATCTCATCTGTCTCAGGGATGTTTGACTTGTTTCTATCTCTGAGTTAGCTCTCCCTTCTTGCTCCGGGGCATGGGTTGCATTTTCTTTCTTTTTTTCTTTTTCTTTTTTCTCTTGAAGTACTATGAACCAAACAAATCCTGCTCTGTGCATCACAGCAATCTCTCTATACCAAACTGTGCCATAGCCTCTGCATTTCCTCTCCAGAGATTAAGGAGACCCACATGGCTTGTGTGTCCCAGAACTGGTTCCACTTTTTCCTCTGTCCCTATCTGGGCCTTCCTGAAGACTCAGTCATATGCAATGTCAAGAAGATAGGTTGGTTTTATCTCCTCATCTTCCTTCCCACGTGGTAGAAAAAGGAGTGGTTTCCCATTAATTTTGTGCTGGAAACTGGAGGATATGTCGCTGTCTTAGGGTTGCTGTTGTTGTGGTAAAACCTCAAGACCAAAGCAACTTGGGTGATGGGGAGAAAGGGTGTGTTTGGATTGCACTTTCTATTCTACTGTTCATCATCAAAGGAAATCAGGACAGGGACCTGGAGGCAGGAGCTGATGCTGAGGCCATGGAGAGTGCTGCTTACTGAATTGCTCCTCATGGCTTGCTCAGCCTGCTTTCTTATAGAATCCAGGACCACCAGCCCAGAGATGGCCCCACCCACAATGAGCTGGGCTCTTCCCATCAATCTCTAATAAAAAAAAGTACCCTACAGTCCGGCCTACACCCAGTCTTATGGAGGCGCTTTCTCAACTGGGGTTTCTTCCTTTCAGATGACTCTAGCTTGTGTCAAGTTGACAAAATTAGCAGCACAGTCAATGACAAGGAGGAACACCATAGCCTCCCACGCCCACCCCAGCACTCACAACAGAGTCTGCAAGCACAAGTGTCTAAAAGGGCCAAGAAGCAAACTTAAAGTGGGAAAGAGGAGCCAGGAAGGGACCGGGGAGGTGAGCAAAGGTGCTGTGGTTCACGGGCACAGCTTTTCCTCATGGCAGCAAGGCCTTGCCATGTGAGGATCCTAGTCTGATGTTTTTAGAACTCTCAACATTTCAAGCTTTGGGCTGGAGAGCTGACTCAGTGGTACAGTGTACTTACTGCTTTTGCAGAGGACCCAAGCACCCAGTCCCAACACCCATGTTGAGTAGCTCTCAACTGCCTGGACCCTAGGGGGATCTGTTGCCCTCTACTGGACTCCATGAGCACCTACACACACACACACACACACACACACACACACACACACAAGAAATTTGGATCTGTGTAAAATTGAATTTAATGATGGTTAAAGTTTTAATGTTTTTTTCCCACCCAGTGTAGTCTGGCCAAGGTTTTTCTTTTTTGAGATGTGGGTATTAGGTTCATGGTGATAAAGTACATTGATCTAGACTAGAATTCTGGTCTTATCTTATTTCTTGGGTGGCTTTGAGAGCTTGATAAACATCTCTGAGCACTGGTTCCTTCATCTGTAGAGTCGAAGCTCACCCTAAGCCTTTGTAACCTAAGCCCATAAAAGCACAGAAGAGGTCTTCCCCACTGGTGCTGGCAAGAGCGCATTGCTATGATATGCTGTCTCCAGTGCAGAAGATGTGACAAACAGAGCTCAGGTGGTGCCATGGACAAGAATTGAACAGAAATACCCATTAGCCAACTAGGATTCATTTGTTTGCAACTAACAAGCCAAACTCACATGGCTTAAAGGACTCAAGGGAGTCATACATTACTTGGGGCTTCAGGTACGGATCGCCCTGCAGTGCCACTGTTCTTTCTATGGTTTAAGTCAGACAGGATCTTCCTGTGAGGAGGAATATGCTGCCGGACTGTTTTAAAATGTTCTCAGGAGTTAACTTCCTGCCTTCATTCTTTAGTCCAGTCACTTCTTCTGAAACCATACAGATTTGTATCTGGCCAGAATAGGGGTGGGGGTGGGGTTCCTTCCAGAGGGAGGAAGGCAAGAATACTGGTGACATGTATGTCTGCTCTGGAGAACATGTCAGGATGCAGGAGACCTCGCCTGTACCTCTGCTTGCACCACTTGGCCTCTGAAGATGCTGAAGATGGAGATGGCTACAGAACAGGGAGTACCACCTGCCTATCTCCTACCTCAGGGCAGGCTCAGAACTGCTTTGACCCAAGGCTAATGACACAAATGGTATTTAGGAATTCCTCTCCAGAGATGCTGCAAACACAGAAGAAAATTTAGTCTTAGCAAGTAATCACAGTGCACACTGGGCTCTTGAAGACGTGCCATTTCCTCCCTTTGATCCTGTTCTAATGCAGGAGGTTCAGGGTGTTTGGTGTGACCTGAATCCCTCATGAGGATGCTGGAGATAGGAACTGCACCTTCAGAGTGTGGCAGCCCTGAATGTCAAGAGCAAAGGGGCTGATTATTCTAGTTCCTTGAGACTACATGCACGCTGGCTGACTTCCATGACCCTGAAGTGCAGATACGTTAGCAGCTGCTGGTTTATTGTAAGGAAGTCTGAGCTGGAGCAGGAGGGAGCTTTTGAAGTTGATCTGTGGTGAAATGTCCTCTTCTGGGTCTGTTCTGCCCATCCCAATAGACTCCTGCAGCTTTTAGGAGCAGACGCATGCCTGCTGGGTGGGTTTGGGGGAGGTGGCTAAAAGTCTGGATTTTCATTGGTGAGAACAAAGTCTTATTTTGTCGTCTGTGAAACTCAAGTTAGGTTTCCTTCTCCTCAAGATGATGGAGGTGCCCTAGAGATGAAAGGGTGTGGACTCTGACTGAAAAGAGTGCTGGAGATCCCAAGTTTATTGTCTGGGATGATGTAAATTGTTTACTTCACACATATGCTACCCAAGTGTGCTAATACAGAGATTGCACAGTAGAGCATCGGAGGAGGGGGCTGAGTCTGCATGGCCTGCAAGCTCCAGGTGGTACCAACGCTGCTGGCCCCTGAGCCACTTCTGCACAAGGATAAAGAGAGACAATCCCCCTAATCGTTTGCTTTCTAGAATAATCTGGGGAGCTTTTTTAAAAACTCAGGAAACCAAACTGCACTTAGATAAATAAAAACAGACTGTTCGGGTGGCACCAGGAAGATCTCCCGGGTAATTTTGATGCACAGCCAGGTTGAGAATCAGTCCTGGTGACTACGCATTACAATCATGCAGGTAATCTGATCAGTCCAGTGCCTGGATCCATCTGAGGATGAATCTCTTGAGAAGTGTGTGCTTGGAGCATGGCACAAAAGAATTCCAGGCTGAGGCTCTGTAACGAGATTCCACTGAAAGATGTGGAAGGACCTGACTTCCTGTTGTCTCCAGCTCTGGGTCCTGGGGAACTGTACTGTTATCTCTCGGCATCTTATCATCTGGAAGCTTAGCTCTGTATCTTACAACGCTGAGTCTCTGCTTATCCCCTTGAAGCAAGGTTTCTCACTGAACCAGAAGCTCACGGGTGGGCTAGCCTGGCTAGCCAGTGAGCTTGCTTCACCCACCGTCTCCCTTCTCCAGTGCTGAGGGATACAGGCATGTGTGGCCATGCCTGGTTTTGCATACCGGATGCTCTTACCATGATGTCCTCACCCCAGACCTGTGGCCCTAACTTCTACACTCCTCCTCACTCTCTACCCCTCAACCTCTCTACCCAGTTGTACAAGCAATGCCTGTTTATTGTATGGAATTAAGAAGTACAGGAAAGTGTACCCCAGAGAACCCCAAATGCAACTGCTGCCTTAGCAGTAGTTGCTGGATATACTCACAGCTTTAATTTTGGCTTATATCTTCTTTTATTGTAGTAATAATTCTTAGTAAAATACTCCTTTCTTAACAAAAGGTGTTTATTATTATTTTTGACCATGGTACAGTTTCATATAGCAGAACTCTGGAGTGTTGTTATCTTTATTAAAAATTCATATTAATTACTTAATTACTATTTCTTAATTTCTTAATTACTATTTCTCCTCCGCTAAGACCCTTGGTAACCATCTTTCTACTCTTTGGCTCTGAGAACCTGACTAGTTTATACACTGTGAGTAACTGAGACTATGCAGTAGTTGTCACCCTGTGATGGGCCTATTCCACCTATGTCACCTCTGCAGCACTAATCCATGCTGTGTGCCCCTCCTCCTGGAGGCTGTGGTCACTTTCCAGGATGAAGGAGATTCAGATTACTCCATTCTTCTCACTTCCCACATTTTGATGAAATTAACACCAAATGTTGATATCTCTTCTAAATCTTTTATGCTACTTTTCTTTATTTGAGACAGTTTTGCTGTGCTTCCCAGGCAGCCTTGAGAACCTTTTGCCTCAGCCTCCAAAGCTCTGAATCACAGGCACTCATCAAGATCTTGATTTCAAGTATCTAGATATGGGCTTGCTAATGGGAAGGTGGTTGCTGCCGTCCCCCTTCTCCACTTATAGTCTCTTACCTTCCTGTGTGTGTCTACCTTATTTCCTTGAGACAGGGTCTCTCACTGAACTGGCAGTTCTCCTTCTCAAGTAGGCTAGCAGGACAGTGAGTTCTCGGTATCCTATCTCTGACCCCTGAGGCTGGAGTGCATAGCCATGCCAACTTCCTATGAGCGTGCTGGGGATTTGAACTCAGGTCCTCACACTTGCACAGCATATGCACTTACTCACTGAGCCATCTCCCTGGTCTTTCTTCCAGTTTCTTTTATTTTGCAGAATTGAAATTGTTCAATAGGTTTTTTTTAACGCCTTTCGATGTATCAAAAATCACTTCCTTGTATCTTTTTTTTGAGAAATACATTTATTAATGATTACAGATTATTACGATTCATTTAGCAGTTTCTTACTTTTGATAAATATTTGGATTGCTTCTGACTCATACAATTTAGGCAAACTCAGATGTGGGAAGCAGGCTAGAGAACAGGAACACTTCTTTAGTAGAGCAGACCTGCGTTGTCTACTGTGGCTGCATAACTACCATGTGTTTCAAATATCCAGTGCCATGTACACCGTGATTATGTAATCATCGAATGAACAAGTGAATGAATAAAGTGATGAACAATAAAATAAAATGAATACAATGCAATCCTGGCATTTAACAGGGCAGCTGATGCAGTCATCCAGTAACAGAAGGGATGACTGAACGCTGAAGAAGACATGAAAAAATACTTAGCTATGGCTGGGAGACGCCAGGAGGCTAGTTCTAAAACATGATTTACTTCTTCCTGGTGCAAGAAGCCAAGCTCTATTGCCTGCAAATACTTCACAAAGTGAGGGCTAACGGCGTAATTTGCTCTCAGTAAGGTTTCAGGAAATTAATTGTTCCATTTCTTAAAGACCTTTTTCTGTGCAATAATTAAAGAAAAAACTCTCCACCATAGCAATTATCTATAATTACTAATGAAAACAGGTGTCTCAAATGCCTTTTCAAATTGAGACATGAATGGTTCATTATCGTCACAGGCAACTACCAATATCCAATTTTCAATGAGATGTTGAGATCAAACATAAGGTGGAGGATGGTCAGGAACACAAAGGGAACAGGAGCTTTCCTGGCGCTGCTCATTAGAGGAAGCTTGGCAGAGGGCAGACTTGGACAAGCACTCATAAACCAAGCGAGGAGCAGCACGGGAAGGCAGCATATGAAGTAGCTGAGAAAACGATGAGGCAGACCACTGTAGAGGGCAGAAATCACACATGGAACACTCCTTTCCCAGAGTATGATTAAGATGATCTCTCTGTTGAATGACTGAGACAGGGCTGTTGTGGGATAGCCACTGAAGAAGTGGATGGAAAGGGATTAGCAGTGCCCAGCTTGTGCCTAGAGGTCAAGATTAATGAGGCCTTTTCCCAGCCCGTCAAATCATTTTCCCACACTATATCTTCGTTGATAAAAGTGCTCTTTTTCTCGTCAGTTTTTCTCTGTTCTTAATTTTCATGAACTGACAGTAATAGAACAGGATATCCAGGCACCATAGAAATTCAAGCTCTGCTCATCTCTCTCTGTATTTCATGTCCTAGTGCATGCTGGGAGATATAACGTAAAAGCCAGGGCATGCAGCTGGAAGGTGGCAGGAAGACTTGCAGAGGCACTGCAGCTTGCTTGGATCAGAATTCAGTACCCCAGTTCTGGGGGCTGGGCATGTTTGGACAGCATCACATCCGCTGCCTCTTTGCTTTAGATACAGTGAGACATAATCAGGGTTTTCTGGAGTTTCATTCTTCAGTGATACCACGGTACACTCTGGAGGAACAAGTGTGGGACTCTATTCAATAATACAGCTGCAACTTACCACTGCACTGTGGTTTCCACAGAATGCAAGGTCCTGAATCTGTCCTAGTTAAAAGCTTCTTATGATATGAAGTATTTGAAGAAGTTCACACACCCTCCCTCTCTTTCCTGGGCAACTGAAGTAGGTGGAGCTCTATAGCAGAGATCCCAGACCTTCCTAAACTCATTTGGCCACACAACTTCTCTTCTTCCAGATCTAAGAACTATTAGTGGGGAAGCTTTATCTATCTATCTATCTATCTATCTATCTATCTATCTATCTATCTATCTATGTATTCATGCATTTGTTCATTAGTTGTATTATGGTATATGTGTGTATTTTTGCATGCAGTATGTATATGTATGTGGCTGTGTGTATGTGTATGTGTGTGCAAGGTTGTGTACCTCTGTATGGAGGACAGAGGTCAATATCAAGTGTCTTACTCAGTTACTTTTCACTTTAGATTTTGAGTCAGAGCCTCTCACTGAACCTGGAGCTCACTGATTGGCTAGACTGGTTGGCCCAGTGGGCTTTAGGGATCTCCTTGTCTCTGCTCCAGATGTGGAGCAATAGACCTACAGTACTATGCCTCACTTTTTAAGAAGGTACTGGGGATTTGAACCCAGGCTCTCTTGCTTGCACGACAGCGTGCCCACTGAGCTATCTTCCCAGTACCTTAGGGAAGGTTTATATTGGCTTACAGTTCTGTTTCTCGTCAGTTTCTCCAACAAGTTTTGAGTTCTTCCAGAACTGGGGAGCATGTTACCACCGAGAAACTGAGCCAAAGGGAAATTTCGTCCATCCATTTAGCCATCCTCTTCCCCAGCAAGTGAGCTTGACAAGTTTCAAATTCCAGAACTCTCATCTGGCCTCCATTTTAAGACACTAGATAAAACACAAGACAAGCAATTGAGCTTGAACTTCAGAAAAAGAGTGAATCAATTTTAGTTCACTTTGCATCATATTTCTGTCTGCTATTGGACAACTTAACATTGAGGTGCATGCACACTCGAAGACCTGTCAATCATGGAATCAATGTCTTTGGCTCAGACCATGTATACTAGAAATTGGAGACCTACCCAAGCCAGGTCAATGAGTGAACTCTCTGTGCAGTTCTGGGTTCAGTGTGGAAGGGATGACAGTATTTCCCTTTCCTGGGATCAAGGCTGTGGAAGATGGAGACCACCCCTTCAGAAAAATTAAAGAGAACCAGAGACAGCACCTCACAACCCCCCCTGGATCCACTACTGCAGAAAAGCAAACCAGAGCCAGCAGCCAGTGCATCTGTCTTTTGCAGGTTTTTCATCCTTGAGCTAATTTGAGTTGCAACCAATAAATAGCGCATTCACTGCCATGGTGTTTCTCTGTCACTTGACACTTAGAATCTACTCTATTTCAAGGCTTGTGCCAAGAGAAATTGCATTAGCTAGAAACTGCATTAGACCCTGAAGGCTCCTCTTATCTTTGCCTTGAGCTTCACTGTACAATGAGCTCGTGGGGCCAGTCCTTTTTCTGTAGTCCTTTCGCCCAACCCCAGATCCCCACACCTCCTTACTGATGCGTTGCTGGATTGCTGGCATCTGAGTTTAAATAGAGTTCTGAAGACTCCATACACTTCGGCACAAACACAGAAGTGGTTCTTCTGCACACCATCCTCCACCCCCAAGAGCCACTGCCCTCCCCTCCCAGGCTCCTGTTAGTGTAACAAGGGGAGGGGTTTGCAGCTTCCTCAGGGGGGTTTCTTTCCTGGAAGACTTAGCACAGAAGTGGGGGGTAGGGAGTGGGGGGGGGTTGGGGAACATGACCACAGCATAAGAAGAGAGTCATGGGGATTCTCTCTCCTGTATCGTGCATGTGAGACTTGGCACTCCCAGTTTAAGACCCTGCACGTTTTATAAGGAATGCCTGGTGGCTGATAGGCAAGGCCACTGACACGAAGACACTCCCTCTGAGCTCAGTGACTACAGTGCTTGCTTTTGCAAGCATGAAGACAAGGTTTAATTCCACAGAACCTGAGTAAGAAAAAGCAGGGCTTGGTGGCCATTATGAGCACTTGTAATTTCAGTGTTGGGGAGTGCATGGAGACGTGTGGATTCCTGGCACTCTCAGACCAGCCAGCTTATCCTACCTAGAAAGTTCTAGGTGAATGAGAGACCCTGACTCAAAAAACAAAGCAAACAACATTGAATAACGATACCCAAGGGTGTCTTCTGGACTTCACAAGCAGACACAAGTGCAGACATAGCAACGTCACACATAAGCACACACACACACACACACACACACACACACACATGCAAAGTCACTCCCTGGGAACTGGAACTGCTATCTGTTGAAGAGCTCCTGTAAAACTGTAGGATTCTCTTATATGTTTTGGGGGGGGGTGGTTAGAGGGAGGGGGGAAGGGGGAGAAAGAGAGAGAGAGAAAGAGAGAGAGAGAGAGAGAGAGAGAGAGAGAGAGAGAGAGAGAGAGAGAAGAGAAGAGAAAGCCCATGAAAACAATGCTTTCATGTGTGTCAGAGGTAGGCGGCGCTGTCATTTCTTCAGCTTCTTTTCCCTCTTTCACATGTCTGTGACATGGGAGATGTAGTTGAACTTTATCGTGGGTCTGAAGTGTGAATCAGGAGTTTTTCACTACCACGAGACTCCACACAAAGATGTTTATAGGGAAACACGTTTTGCTTTAGAGGATGACGTTTTCTCAAACTCTCTTCCTTAGAGTCCCTGGAGGTGTCTGCCCCATCTTTGTGTGTGCTACAGTAGAAATTAAACTCAGCTAGGATCCATATCCTGTCCCCTCCTGAAAATAAACCCTAAGTACTGATGATGTTTTCAGATATTATCACAAATATCTGGATTCGTGGTCAAGAACAAGTGATTTTTGGTGGAAATCTGAAGCACTGGGCTCTTTTCTGTACCTCTGCAGACACAGTTGCTAGAATTACAGGGAAATGGAACTTCAGTGCTGCAAACTTAAAGACGGTTTTGACCTTTTGATCTTTGGGAAACCATGCCTGAAGTACAGTGTGGACAAAGGGTGTGTTTTATTGGGTGAGGCAATAAATTCTCTCTTATTTACCTTAGAGCCAATCTGCCTTTACCTCTTCACACCTTAGAGTGTGTAAAGTCTTTTCCGATCTCTACTTTCTTCCCCCCATAAACTTTTTTTTTTTTAGTGAGAACCACTGCATAAGATCAAGTCAGTCTTTCCAGTTTGTGTGACTGACTGTAGCTGAGGGCACATCTGCCTTGTGCTCTTCTGGGAGTACCTCCCACCTGTCCTGTAATCCAGCTTGTCAGCACTTGTTGAACAGTCCCTTAGTTCTGAGCACCAAGCCAGATGCTCCAAGACCTTCCAGTAATAACAAAGATCGAGTCTGCAAGGTGCTCGTGCTAGAATGGAATGGAAGGAAGCTGAGAGGCTTCAGAAATTCACACTTTCTCTGTTTCACATTTGCTGTGTGATCTTCGCAAGTTACTATCCCCCTCTGGGGCTTTGCTTTGCATCTGCCGTGTGAGGGCACCAGTTGGCAGGCCTCTCTATCCCTCCCCTGCACTAACGATGTGCAGCTCTGCCGATAGATGACGTAAACGGATCTGCTGGTGAGTCTATCCTAATGCAGTTCGGGCTCACTTCTGCAACCAACATTTGCCAAGCAGCTACCGTTTTCTAGTTGTTAAGACACAACAGTGAATAGAACAGAGAGGGACAGTTGTGGAGATTATATTAGGGGAAGAAATTTAATTGATAATACCATTCTCATTGTTTCCAGGTCTCATATTAGAAAAACTACTTGCTGAATTACTTGTATGCCTCAGATCAATGCGAATAATCGTATTTGCTGTGATAGTCTTTTACAGACACATATAAAACTGGAAAATGTGTAGGTCATTTATGCACAGGTTCCCACTGAGGCTGAGCCATCTGATGCCACCTTGATGCTCTGACAACAGTGCTTTAAACAGGCATCCCTATGTAGTCTGCTTAGAGTTATGTTCTTCAGGTGTGTGTATTTGTATGTGTGTGTGTATGTTTTATTGGTGGGTTCCGTTTAAATTTACACTGAAGCACAGTCCTGAAAACCTAGTGTCTTTATTTCCTTTTAAGTATGTGTCTCTGTGTGCTTGTGAGGGTGAATGCAGGTGTCCACAGATGGCAGCGCTGGATCCCCTGGAGCTGAAGTTGCAGGCAGCTGTGAACCACCAGGCATGGGTGATGGTTACTGAACTTGAAAGGTTCTATGCAGAGCTATCTCTCCAGCCATCTGGAGAAGCAGCAGCAGCAGCAGCAGCAGCAGCAGCAGCAGCAGCAGCAGCTTGTGATGTGCCTTTGGGATGAATATGTGCTGCCCAGGGTGTGTTCTAAAGGCCATGGTCCAAAGTCCATGAGCCACACAAATTAAATGAAGAATCTTTATACAGAAACACAAGATCTAAGGTGAGAGTTGAAGAGAACCATACTCTATTTTGCTAAAACACAGTGGTTTGGGATTTGCTGACTGAGATCCTGTGGCCACTTTATTGAGGATAACAGGAAATGGCCACACAGTAAGGCAGGGGTGGCCAGAGAGCCCCAGGGAAGTGAGGCAGGAGAGAGAGAAAGGCTGTCTGATTTCTTCTCCCAGCCCTCTCACATAATATATCTATTTGTACGCTCAAGGTATGTGTGTGCGTTTGTACTTTTAACAAAACATAGTAAAAACGTTAAGCTAAAAAGAAAGAAAGAAAGAAAGAAAGGCGGTCTGTATTTAAGAGCTCATATCAAATAAGTAGGTTGGAGCTAGAGCAAAGGGTGAGAAATAGGGTCCTGCAGGAAGGGTGTGTCTGCTGCATCTGAAGAGCTTTGAGCAGGAGGCTCAGTTACAGGCAACGAGGCTGATGAAGTAGTGAGGACCCCGACAGGAAGGACTTTGCAGGCTCTGGCAAAACTTCCCTTTACCATGAGTGAAATGTGAAGGATTCTGATAGAAAAAGGTTCATGGTCTGAGTCAGTGTGTGTGCGCGTGCACACACATGCGTGCGTGTGTAGGTCAAAGGACAACCTCATGCATCACTCCCCAGGATTGCCTACTTTGGTTTGATTGACTCATTTTCTTTGAGATAGGCTTTTCTTTCCACCATGGGGATCTGGAGCTCACTGAGTCAGCTACGCTGGCAGCAGCCGATGTGGAAGGATCTTCTGCCTCTCCCACCTCACCCCTGGGATTACAAGTGTGAACCATCACACCAGACTTCCTGGGCTCAAAGGACTGCAGTCTGGTCTCTAGGTTTGTACAGCAAGCACTCTACTGAATGGGCTATCCCAATGTCAGGGTCACCCTTAGTGGGGTTCCTCTGGTTGTGACTGGAGGGGTAAGAGGCAAGGAACAGCTGAAAAGAGAGCACTCTAGAAGGAAGACATCACGTGCAGGCTCAGGCTGACAGCCTTGCTCAGATGCTGGAGGCCTCCTCCCTCAGCAGAGGTTGCTGGGAGTTTGAAAGGCTCTCTGTTATTGCAAAGTCCTTGAACTTGAGCTGTAAATTATCCTCAAAGTCCCATTAGTGCACCTTGTATGGTTCTGTCCTCTGGTGCCCCGTGCCCTGCTCCTTCTGAGCAGTGGCTATAAATAACACAAAATTCACCTTTCATTGGGGCAACAGTGCCTGACACCTTTTCTGGACACTCTCATACCCAGCCTCTCCTCACCCCCAAATTAATCTTGTTATGGGCCTGCTTTCCCGGGGGTCTCTCCTAATCATCATTTAAATGCAGCTCTCAGATGTGCTGTTCATCACGAGGCTGAGCCCTCCTTAGTGGTCCCCAAGGAGCTCTAAGTTCAGATGAAATTCTAGCCAAAATCTTTCCAGAAAAATCCATTGCACTGACATATGGGGATGTATTTTTATCTTATTATCTGAATTCATCTTCATGGATGAATTACATGCGCCCATGGTCCCCGGTGCTGATTCAAGGAGAAAGTAAGAGGCTTGTAGATGGTTTCACCAGCTCCTTATAGCTGTTGGGAGAGGAAGGGAGAAGGATCTGTTGAGCACATATGCGCTCACTTATTCATTGCTAATATTTCTTGAATACCTACTATGTGCCAGGCATTGTTTCAAGTACTGAGGAAGAGCTGGGTACCGAGACAAACACAGTGCTCACTTAAATGACAAGTGGGATGACATCTTGGCTGAGATATGCACTCTGGAGCCTGATTGTGTTCAGAGGTTTCCCTGGTGCCTACAAGTTGTGTGCCTCTAGATAGGTCATTTACCCACCCCATCCCTCAGAATCCTGAGCAGGAAAATGATTAATGTTAATTTTCTCCTAAATACAAACGAGCCCGGGCATCCCTCCATTTATGTAGCATGCAGGATACAACCTACAGAAAGAGAACAATGAAACTTCACACTAGTGGGCTGCCCTGCTACAATCCAAAGATGTGCTTTCTTGAGACTTTTCATGGCCCACTACTCCCCCATGCAGGTCATCTGTTTCATTTTTACCTACTGTTGCTGAGATAAAATACCCTGAGAAAAGCAACTTGAAGGAGAAAGGGCTGGCTTACCTCCTATTACAGTCCATCATTGTGAGGAAGTCAAGGCAGCCAGAACTTAGAGCCATGGGTCTGTCCCATCCCTAGGGAAGTGCAGACAGAGAGCAGTAGTTTAATGCATGCATACTGCTGTGAGGCTGAGGTCCCTCAGAACCAGTCTGACTCTAGTTTTGGTTTTAGTAAATTAGGGACTTTTTGTAAGACTGACCAGGACCAAACCAGAGAGAGTTCTCTAGGTAAGGCCCTGGCTATTGTTAGCCAAAAGAGTATAAAGGCGAAACCCACAACGTTATAATTTTGGGGAGCCAAATTAATTCATATTTGTCTGGTGTCTGGGTGTGGGTATGGCTTGATTTTGTAACAGATGTCCAGCAGGCACCTCATCTATCCAATCAAGTGTTTCATACAAAAGCAGAATTTAGCTGTTAATCTGTCTAATCTTGTGACCCATTACCTTGTAAGAATAGTGGAGTCAAGTTTTTAAAGAATAACTCTATCTGCAGAAAGAAGTGGTCCATCTCAGGCTAGCTGACAGGGGACATACAAGGTAGGAGCAATGTCTTCGTGGCTTACACAGGTTAAAAACATTTTTTTTTTTTATTTTACAAGCCCAGCACAGTAAAATTATCTTCTAAATATAATGTTTACCATCACACCAGCTAATGCACAAGTCTGTTTATTCATTCTTACACACCAAGGATCTTCTGCTCAGGAAACAGTGCCGCCTAGAGTAGACAGGTCTTCCCACTGATCAGGAGAATCCCCATTCACAGCCCGTAGGCAACCTAAGGTAGACAGCCCCTCACTGCCGCCACCGCTCCCCCCCCCAAACAATCTTCCACTGAGCCACAATGACAATTAAAAGTATCTATCCACAGATCTCTTGGATATTTGCAGACAGCTGTCGTATAAGATAATATATTCTCACTCATGCTCATTTTTCCCTGCAGTACTGTGGATTGAATTCAGGGCTTCACACATGCCAGGCATGCACTGTGCCACTGAGCCCTTTTTGTACTTTTAATTTTAATTTTGGAGAAATGACTTAACCATGTCCTTGAAGTCTCTTTTTGTCCAGGCTGGTGTGGAACTTGCAATCCTGCCTCAGCCTTCCAAGTAGCTTGTGATCCCTGACCATAATTTTCTTGCGCACTTTAGACTTTTTGTTCATTTAGGATTGTTTATTCTCATCCAGTCATTCCATTAGTTAGGGTTCTGTCACATATTTGTTGTGACAAATTTGTGACAAAAACAATCTAATGGAGGAGGAAGAGCTTATTCTGGCCATAGTCTTGTCCTGGGGAAACAGGACAGCATGAGTGTGAGGTTCTGTGACCGCCATGACTTAGAGACTGGTCAAACAGCATGGGAGGGGAGTGAAGAAATGACAGACAGACATGTAGAAAATTTGGGGTTGGGTGGGCTGTGTGCTCTGATGGAGACATGCTCGAAGCAGCTTATGTATGAGCCAAAGAGGCTTATTGCACACAGCTGAACAAGAAAGAAAGTTTATTTTCTACTCTTATTAGCCACTCTTGGAAGGGGTTCTTTGTAGGGGGCCTGTTCGCAAATATCCCAAAGGAGGAAGCTATAGGTGACACTTTCTGCAATACTGACTTCTACACATGGGCCATGGGACGACTTTGCCATTCTCAAGTGTCTCAGGTACTGGGGACATTGACATGGCCATGATAAAGTCAAGAGCATTTGCTCAAGCAACCATCTTCTCCCTACAGCGAGTACGCTGGTCACTTTATACAGTGAGGAGAAGAGAGGTGGGTGCCGGTTCTTAGCCAACCTTTCCTTTCCATTCCGTCCAGGACTCCAGCTGTGGCATGGTTCTGCTTACATTAGTCTGAGTCTTCCTATCTCAGCCCAGTCCAGAAAACCCCTCACAGACATGTCAATGGGCTTATTTCCTAGGTGACCTCAGCCTGTCAAGTTGGCAATATTAACTACCAAGAGCCTTGTGAACCCTTTGTTAGCGTATAAGACTTACCAAACTTTGTTGGACTTAGGTAAAAACAGTCAATATTTCATCAATATTTTAATGAAGATGATAGCATCCTCATCAAAGACAGTCTATGCTGAAGAGAGAGTAGTAATGTTCTTAAACCCAGACCAAGTGCTAAGGTTGCAATACAAACAAAGCGTTTGTTCAGGTAGAATATGCTAGAGGTAATAATTACTAAAACTCAACAAGTGATTATTAAAGGCAAGAGTAGGATAGCATTGAAAATTTGTTACTTGCTCATTTCATTCTTATCACAATACAAAGGGATTTTTATTTGCCCAAAGGCAGCCTGGGCTAGATATCAAGACACTGTTTCAAAAAACAAACAAATAGACAGGCAGACAGACAGACAGATGACAAGCAGCCAAGCAATGTGCTCTGTGTAATCTGTGGATGCAAGGCTGCAGTTGCTGTTTACTCCCAGTAGCTTATTTGGCATATTGTTTGGGATCATGGGGACATGTGACTTCAGATGTAGAACATGTGCCTCTTCCTGGTGGACAATTAAATTTGCTTTAATCCATTTTTCTACCTTGAACCTCAACAGTGATATTGAATTAAACAAGCTCTAATGTACTAGCAATGGAGGTTTTGAAACATCCTTGGTAACAGTAGCCTCTGTTCTGTGGAACGAGGAAGCTCTTTTGAACTCCAAAAACCTGTAGCAACGTTTCTTTTCCACCCACCTTGGCGGTTTCAGATCTTGGCTTCAAGCCGAGGTCTCACCCTTAGATGGAATGTTACAGTTCATGGCTTCTAAGAGAGGGAGAATCAGTTTTCTCCAGGGATGAGCTCCCACATAGACAGTCCAATCCCAAGTGGCCAGCACTGAAAACATTTATATATGCACAACATTAAACGGGCTCAGTAGGCTCTGTGTGTGTGTGTGTGTGTGTGTGTGTGTGTGTGTGTGTGTGTGTGTGTGTGTGTGTGTAAAACAATAATAATTAAGAGGTCATGACTTTGGAATGGAGTATAGGGACACGGGAGGAGTTGTAAGAAGGAGGAAAAGAAGAGAGATTCAGATGCAGTGCACGCGTGAGACTCTCAAGCATTAAAAATAAAGAAAATGTAAAATTCTGTAACAAAGATGCTATTATTTTTTCCCACGAATTTATTAAGCAGGATACTTGAAGGAACCAATAAACCACGAATCATTTGCATATTCACAGAGGCCATTGCTCTATTCATTGACTCTGCTACAGAATGTGTGGGAAATTAGTTATGCTCATAGAACTGGAGATGCATGCCACATCGTGCTTCTATTCCGGATAGGGAGGAATAAATGCTCCACTTAGAGCTGAGCAGACAGTTGCCCTCCTCACTTTGACTAGTTGCTTCTCTGATGAGGTCTGCAGGCTGCGCTAACTAATCTGTGGATAGGTATAAAACGTCAGAGGGCAGTTTGGTACTACATCCATTTAACAAAATAATGATTGTAGATTCAGGCATAGGGTCTGTGGATTCCTCAACCTAGGATTTTTGGCCAGATTTCTGGTACCAGGCATACAATCCCTCCTGCGGAAAAGGCTTCAAATCCAATTACAAAGCAGTTTGATTCCCCTATAATATTTGTGTCACTGTTGCATGCCTGGGTGTGTCCTGTTTAGAGTTGGGTGAGACTGTTGATGCCTGCCTCCACCCACAGCGGCCACCACAGTGGGAAGGAAGCCTCCTGGACAATGCCATCCTTAGTTCTCCACTTCCTATGACTGCAGTGTGTGGTGCCTTCAGCAACAGGATCTTACTACCAAGTTCTGGTGGTCAATCAAGCACAGTGCCAACCATCTGCTCTCTATGGGGTTCCAGAACACCTCTCACCAACAGTTCGGGGTGAGATACTGCACACCTGATCCTGGGATCGCTTGATTTTTATTTGGAAACCTATGGCTCTGGGAGGAGCTGTCTCCTGTGGTGGGCAACTCCAATTAACCCTGCTGATGCTGTGAGGCTTTAGATAGGTTTCCTTCCTTGGTTTCCTCATCTGTAAAATGGCAGCAGGCATACGCACATTTGGGATTGTTTGAGGACTAAGAGAATCATGCATATACTGTTTTTGCCATGAGCATGTTTATGAAGTCACGACTGACTCTTTCCTAAAGTCCTAGGATACGGTGATAAACCCTGCTCTTAGCTAGTATGGCTTTGATATCAGAAGCTTGACTTACTGGAAAATCCAACTCAAGTTACTCTCAGCCACAGAAGAGATTCACACACTCTCTCCTGTCTGAGCTGGGGAGTGTCCTAGCCAACCCATAGTAAGAAGAACTATCACAGGGCAAAACAGCATTACTGCCTCATCATCTACCAAACACAGCAAGGTTAACGCAGTTGTACCAGGGACTGGAAGTTCATCTTGCCACTCCCAACTGTGAGAGTCTCATTCTGCACAACACTAGCTTAGAGGGAAGAACTAAAGCTGAGATTCAAAATCTGACGCAGTATTTTCATTGGGTGTGTTTCAGTTTTACAGCCTTGAAAAGTTGGAAAAAAAATAAGTCAGGCCGTTTTAGGTTGGGGATCATGCGTATTGAGTAAAGCTGATTCTCCCTTGGGAAGGTCTGGGCTCCTCCAGTGGAACGGCGTCTTCCTCCTGTCTTACACATTCTATGACCCATCTTTATTAGTCCAAATGGCTGCTGAGAGTTGTAGCTCTACGCTTCCTTGTTCTCAGGCTCTCTGTGGGGCAAAATAGGTCTTTGCTCTCTAGCAGACGAACAGCTTACCTTATTGGTCAAATCCTATCTCCTGGCTAAAAAAATCACAGTGACTTCCAGGAGTATGGAGATTTGTTCAAGCCATCGGGAGCACCCCCTCTCTCTGTCCCCAGATGTCAACCAGGCTAAGCATGACACAAGAGGGCAATACTCAGCTCAAACTGGGCTTGCTTCCCCGGAGGAACAGGGAGGATCCCAATTGCATTTTTTTCCCTGTTTTTTCCTTATCACCTTCCCAGAATAGAGTGTGCTGCACTGAAACACTTGACGCTTTGATCTTGCACCAGTTTAGAGGACCCAGAACACATTTTGTTTTAGCAGAATTTACTTTTAATCTCTAACAATCTGGGCTCATTCATTTTGTATCACAAAGAGGTGAAGGTCAACATCAGGCTTGAACTCCGAGAGCTCTATTCCTACCCATTGTCCTTGTAATGATGTAAACTGTGCTCAGCTGTAAGGTGACAGTTTGGTGGTGATTTACAGGGAAATGGCAGTTAATTCTCAACCGTAGGGACACAGGGAATTATTTGCTTTCAAATCCACTTGCACCATTTCACACGCATATATATGAACTTGAGGCAGGTAGTCTGTTCTCTCAGTGATTGCTGTTTGAATGTGAAAAGTCTCCCATGGGCTCATGGATTTGAATGCTGGGTCCCTGGATGGCGGAGATGCTGCTTGGGAAGGCTGTGGAACCCATGGGAGGTGGAGCTTTACTAAAGAAAGTAAGTTACTCCTGATGGCATGCCTGGTCCTCCTTCCTATCCTCTCTGCTCTCTGAGTGTGGGTATAATGTGACCTGCCCCAGTGACCATGCCTTCTCTACAATGCCTGACGTTATTCTCTCAAACCATAAGCCAAAATACACCCTTTCTCTCTTGAGCTGCTGCTTCTCAGGCATTTTGTCATACAATGAGCAAAGTGACAAATACAGTGCCTCAGTTTCCATCTCGGAAGAATAGAGCTGTTGGGGAAGGCAAGTGCCCTGCAATACACCCTGCAAGGTTTAAGAAGGTGAAGTCCAGTGATTCACAAGCCGGGATCATTTTGTCTCCCTAGGGCCAAATAGCACTATCTGGTGACACCCTTGATTGACACACCTGATGGAGGCATGCAGTTGTTCGTCATCTTGAAGTGTTGAGGCTAGGGATGCAAAGTAACATCTTATAAGTCTAAGTCAGCTCTCCAACATAGGATTATTAGGACCTAGAGCATCAATAGTGCTGTGGCCTAGAACTGCTGTACTCAATAACCTCAACATGGCTGCCTTTTGATCCTTTGTAGACGTCCACTTCCTGTGGTGAGTTGTTATCATGGGACAAAGGCCAACTGGCAGAAGAGAAGAGAGCTGGGCAGGCCTTGTGAAGTGGGCTTGGTTACGCTCAATCAAAACAGACTGTTAAAAACACAAGGCTTAAAAATAACTTGTTATTTTAAAACCCTCCAGCCTCTGCCACCCTCTGAGCCTGGCTTTCGGAAGCTAAGCTAGATTCCGATATCGGCACATCAATCATGACCCTGAGCGACTTATTACTGATTTTATCCTTACTTTATCTGTCTGCAAATTGGCAGTGGTAATAGGCTTATCTCTTTGGGTTGTTGCAAAGGATAAACCGAGTGAAGGCAGCAAAAGCACTTGCTGCAGTGCCAGGCACCTTATGTATGTGCACCTATTGGTGACTGCAGCTTAGTGGATGCTGCCTAAGAGGCAGCGTCAGGGCACCTGCTCTTCGTACCTTCACTGAGACCTAAGCATAGAAAGGTTTCCTAACCCCAGAGCCAAAGGAATCAAAAATGGAAGGATACCATTAATATGGGCTCAGGGATTCTGAAGAGCAGCCTGGGAGACCCCTTCTGTGAGGAGTTCATGAATTTCAAGAGCACAAAGCCAGCCCCCCCGTGGAGCTTGAACTCACACTCTCTGGTTTCATTCTGAACAGTCTGCATCTTATTGTCCTGACTGCTTCACTTATTCCACTACAGTTGATTTTCTGATTCACGTCAGAAAGACACAAAGCAGAAGTAAATACAGCACCAACCCTTTTACTAAACATTTTTTTTTTTTTTTGGACATACTAATTAAGGGGATGACATAAACCCGTCCTTACCCGCCCAGCGTGTTTATGTGTGTGAATGCTCTGTGTGAGAGGGTATGTGTTGTGTGGGTGTTTCCGATTTCTTATGTATATGAATATATGTTCACACATCCACCCATAGTTGCCTCTGCAATACTGTGGTGTGTATTTGGGTTGTTTCATGTCCTTTCATGAATGTACATCTCAGGGTTTATACATTGACCTGTGTAAATTGTTACTTATAGCTGACTTATGTGCATACAGATGGTTTCCTATTTCACTTTGTGTGTTTGTGAGTGTGTGAGTTCCTGGATGACTAATCCGCGTATGTATTATTACTACTGTGCTCTGAATGTCAGAATCTCGTGCATGTGTTCGTCACAACACATGCATATGATATCTGTGCATGCACTGAAGACTGGACTTAAGTTTGTGTTGGTGCTTGAGTGTTTTTAGTGAGTGTTACCAATGGCTGTTCACCTAAGTCATCTGTGTGTGCTTGTAGGGATGCATACGTTCATGGTATGAATGAATGGATGTGTGTATACAGCAAGGAAGGAAGAGCAAAGGTTTTCAATGGATGTTCATCTTTGTGCCATTGCTTCTGCTCCTCCTCTTCCTTCTTCTCCTTCTTCTTCTATTTTTTTTTCCTGAGACAGTGTTTCTCCACTACCCTGGACTTTGTAGACCAGGCTAGCTAGAACTCACAAAGATTCACTTGCCTCTGTTTCCCCGAGTGCTGTGGTTACAGGTATGCACCACCATGCCCAGCTGTGCCATTACTTCTTACACCAAATGTGTTCTCACTATAAGCCAAGCTGGAAAAGAAGCAAGGACCACGTGAGTTCTGAGAGAAAAAAACAACCTGACTAGTAAATTCACTCCACCTTAATGTTTCACACTGAACACTTATTGGTATTTTTTTAAAATGAAGGCTTTCTATATTTTGGATATTAGACCTTTGTCAGATATAGGGTTGGTGAAGATTTTTTCCCAGTCTGTAGGCTGTCGCTTTGTTCTCTTGACAGTGTCTCCTGCCTTACAGAAGCTTCTCAGCCTCATGAGGTCCCATTTATTAATGGTTGACATTAAGGCCTGGGCCGTTGGTGTTCTGTTCAGGAAGTTGTCTCCTGTGCCAATATGTTCCAGGCTCTTTCCCACTTTTTCTTCTAAGTGGCTTAGTGTCTCTGGTTTTATGTTGAGGTCTTTAATCCATTTGGATTTGAGTTTTGTGCAAGGTGACAAATAAGGGTCCAGTTTCATTTTTTTACACATAGACCTCCAGTTAGACCAGCACCATTTGTTGAAGATGCTATCATTTTTCCATTGAATGGATTTGGCTTCTTTGTCAAAAATCAAGTGACCATATGTGTGTGGATTCATATCTGGGTCTTCGATTCGATTCCACTGATCAACCAGCCTGTTGCTGTGCCAGTACCATGCTGTTTTAATTACTATTGCTTTATAGTACAGTTTGAAATCAGGTATGGAGATTCCTCCGGAGCACCTTTTATTGTACAAGATTGTTTTAGCTATTCTGGGTTTTTTGTTTTTCCATATGAAGTTCAGAATTGAACTTTCAATGTCTTTAAAAAATTGTGTAGGTATTTTGATAGGGATTGCATAAAGAACTCAAGAAATTAAACACCACCAAACCGAATAACCCAATTGAGAAATGGGGCTTGGAACTAAACAGAGAATTCTCAACAGAGGAGTATCAAATGGCTGAGAAACACTTAAAGAAATGCTCAACCTCCTTAGTCATCAGGGAAATGCAAATCAAAACAACTCTGAGATTCCATCTTACACCCATCGGAATGGCTAAGGTCAAAAACTCAAGCGACACCACATGCTGACGAGGATGTAGGGAGAGAGGAACACTCCTTCATTGCTGGTGGGAATGCAAACTAGTACAGCCACTTTGGAAATCTATCTGGTGCTATCTCAGAAAAATGGGAATAGGGCTTCCTCAAGACCCAGCTATTCCACTCCTTGGAATATACCCAGAAGATGCTCCAGCACACAACAAGAAAATTTGCTCAACCATGTTCATAGCAGCCTTATTCATAATAGCCAGAACATGGAAACAGCCTAAGTGTCCCTCAGTAGAAGAGTGGATAAAGAAACTGTGGTACATATACACTATGGAATACTACTCAGCTATTAAAAACAAGGAATTCCCGAAATTTGTGGATAAATGGATTGAGCTAGAAATGATCATAATGAGTGAGTTAACCCAGAAGCAGAAAGACTCAAATGGTATATACTCACTTATATCTGCATACTAGCCCAAGGGGCATGTCCCACGAAAGCCTTCACTTACCAGGAAACTGGGACAGAGGGGAAGGCATCCTATTGGGACTCTAAATGAGAGATGCATGGGAGAATAGCAAAATAAAAGGATACAGAGGGTCTTAGAAATCTACAAGTAGAACAATATGATAGGCAGATTTGGGCCCAGGGGTCCCGCTCAAACTAAGGCACCAGCCAAGGACAATACAGGAGGTAAACTTTAAACCCCTTCCCTGATCTAGTCAATGGTCAGAATATTCTCCACAGTTGAGTGGAGAGTGTGATATGACTTTTTCACGTACTATGGTGCCTCACATTTGACCATGTCCCCTGGAGGGGGAGACCTGGTGGCACTCAGAGGAAGGACAGCAGGTAGCCAAGAAGAGACTTGATACCCTATGAGAATATATAGGGGGAGGTAATCCCCCTCAGGAACAGTCATAGGGGAGGGGAATAATGTGAAAATGGGGGGGGGGGAGGAATGGGAGGATACAAGGGATGGGATAAACATTGAGATGTAACAAGAATAAATTAATAAAAAAAATAAAATAAAATGAAGGCTTTCTTTAAAGTAGGAAGGGAGCTAATTTTAAATGCTTCTCAGTGAATTTGTCATACTCAGAGAGGCCTGGAGTTACAGAAGCTGGATTCTTACCCACAGAACTTGGCCTTGTTTACATTCAAGAGAACTGACTATCCTACAGAATGTTCTGGAAATCACCAGCTAACCTACATATGTGTTGATTCGTGTATAAGATTTTCCACTTGACAGACTTAAAATGATGATGAAGTGGGTGTTGCAGTTATTTTATCAGTATTATTATTTATTAGTGTGGTGGTATTTTCCAACCCACTAGCAATCAATCAAGACACAGACACTTCTTACAGTTTAAAATAGCCTTAGTTAACCTGTGGTGGGGCGGATATTAATCCCCTAAACTACTTCTTATGCCATCTGCTTCTAATAACTTCTAAAATGCTACCTCCCATCCCTAATCCCAAATACTTGCTAATTATCATCATCTGGGCCAACTCTCCACCCACTCCAGCCACGTGCACCTCCTCCATGTAACTCATGGTACAGCCTTCTTTGTCCCCTTTTCTCTGGTCTCTCTCTGACTCCCTAGCACTGGAACCTTAGCCATACCTATCCCATTTGCCCTGCCCAGGTGTGATGGCTTTTCATTGGTCAAACAAGTTAGGCTCTTAGGGCAAGGTACAGGTGGAGTCCAGAGACAGCAAACATAATTAGCAAACAGTAATTAGCATCAAAATACACCAGACCAACCTCCAATAGGTGGGCATTTTGCTGGGACAGGACGGCTGGTGTATTTTAGCTGTGTTTTCAGGAAGTTCTAGTTGTAGATGCTTGGAACGGGCAAAGGCATGTATTCCCACCAGCTTAAAATTTATGTTACAGAGATGAGGAAACTGAAAGCCAGGGTAGGAAACTTGGAATGGCTGGAGATACCCTGTGGATAAGGTGAGTGAGGTTGCCATGGAGCTTAACAGTTATGGAGGGAGGTGAGAATGCCTGGCCTCTCCTCTCTGGTCTAGCCACACTGGCTTGTTTCTGTTCCTGACGCTCTCTCCCCCGGGGATTTTGCACGTGCTGTTTTCCTTTTCTGCACTAGTCTAATTCTTCCTGTGATTCATGTTTTCCTTATCACCTTCGTTCTACGTTAATCCTTCCAAGATTACTTATATGCCATCCTTTACAGTGATTTCTCATCCCATAGTCTTCTCCTGGGAGGTCTGCCTGTTTATTGCCTTTTACCTGTGATGGTTAAGTTTATACCAACTGCACAGCCACTAAAGCATTGTTTCTTGATGTGTTTGTGAGATTTTTCCAGAAGAGATTAGACTTTGAATCAGTAGACAGAGTAAAGATCTCCTCTCACCCACGTGGGTGGGCCTATGACAGTCCACTGAGAATGTGAATAGGACAAAAGGTGATTGATTGATTGATTGATTGATTTTGTCCCATGCCATTTCATGTCTGCGCATCTCAGGGTTCATACATCAACTTGTATACCTGTAATTTGTTACATTCATGCATTCTTTCTTTTCTTGAGATGAGGCTTTGGCCTATTCCTGTCCTTATATGACAGGGCGTGCTTTCAGTCCTGAATTATAGTGTGGGGGCAAGGTAAGAGGGTCTTGGATAGGTCAGAGCTCAAGTGCCCCTGTGATAGGCCGGAGCATGACAATGCCTCTTGGTCAGGTTGTCAGATCCTAGGAGAGATGCTTAAACGTATTGGAGAAGTGGGGACTATGACTACAAGTGACAGCAGTGTTTAAAACAACGGATGCTTCCAAGACTAGCTGTTTCCCTCTTAGGGGAGGGGAAGAGCTGCTAACCATCTGGAGGTCTGTGGTGCCCAGGGTAACGGCTATGAACAAGGCTCCCTCTTTGTTGGTACACGGGCTCAAAGAGATGGGTCCTTCTATGTGCCATTCTCAGGTGAAGAGGTCATATTCATAGGATTCTGGCATGTCCCCTTATTTTCTTTTATTTAAAAGGGTGTTTCTTTTTTTCCAGGACACTGATACTATCTGGTTAAGCAGGAAGTGCTATGGATCCAAGTAGAATGTGAAGCCACTTCTCTTTGAGTAACTGATCTCCATGTGTGTCATCTTGGGCACATTTTCCAGCTTCTCCGATTGTTTTCTCAATGACAAAATTGAGGTAGATGTCAGTTACACTGCATAATCACTGTGAAGAGGGAGGTGAAATATGAATGCACAGCACGTGGTGAAGGCCTAGGTCTTTTACTAGGTGTTCATAGTGCCACTGTGAGGATGAGGAATGTTGGGTGGATGATGGCAATGATGTGACGACGATGTGACGATGACAGGAAGTGCGAATTTGCTGACAGCATAAGTCTTCTGTTCTAAAGGGCACCAAAGTCGCATCTGAAAATGTGGCCACCATGAGAGGCTGAGGCAGGATGACGTCTGGAAGTTCGAGACCAGCCTAGACTACTTAGCAAGACCCTGCCTCAACAAAAACAAGCAAAAATACATGTGTCTGTCCTAAATTTGTTCCTTTTCCCTAGTAGCTGGAGAAAGAAGTCTCAGCTAGGACATTTAATATCCCAGGCACAATTGTGTCAACTTCCCCAGTGTGTATCCTCCTTGAAGAGTTCTTGGGATTCATTGATGGAAACAGCCAAGGGATGGTGGTCAGTGATGATTGTGAAGGGAAAAGCATTATAGAACTCAGGGTGAGGTCGCTGGCAAGCTGTCACAGCCCAGCTTCACCATGGCAGGTTGGGTGGTGTTCGTTCGGGTTTCTGTTGCTGTGAAGAGACATGGCAACACTTGCCAAGGAAAACATTTAATTAGGCCGACTTACAGTGCAGAGCTTTGGTCCATTATCGTCATGGTGGGAAGCATGGCAGCGTGCAGGCAGATGTGGTGCTGGAGGAGCTGAGAGTTCTACATCTTGATCGGCAGGCAGCAGAAATGACTGTGTGACACACTGGCCAGAGCTTGAGTGTATCAGATCTCACATCTTGCCCCCATAGTGACACACATCCTTCAGCAAGGCCACACCTACTCCAATAAGGCCAAAAGTAGTGCTACTCCATATGGGCCAAGTATTCAAAGCACTTGGCTATATGGGGACTACAGCACAGGTGGCCTGGGTTGCCTTTTATAATTTTGCTGACCCTCAGTTTACTCATTGGTAAAATGGGCATCAGAGCAAACCTACACTGAGGCATTCAAATATCTGCTGCGTGCCTTTCATGACAGCTCCTCACAAAGCAGCTGGCAGAGTGCAGGCACTTACTATACTTAGGCAGTGAACAAATTGGCCAAATGTTGGCAGTTGCTATGCAACCATAAGATGGTACAGGCAGAAGGTTTGTAATTAGACAGCTTTGGTGCTGTTAAGTTGGTGGGATGACTGTCCACTGAAAGGGGTTTGCCTGCCTATGCATATGTGCACATGGCTTGTTTTTCTCATGGCCCTGGCCAAAATGTCTTCCAAGAAGCACCTTTTGTCAAGAGGCTTATATTGAGCTTGCGACAGGGACATGCATTCTATTGTTTCAGGGAGTGCATGTGGTCATAGTTGTTCCACGATCTCTCAGGAAACAGAGTGAATAGGAAGTGGGGCGTGGCTATAACCCCTAAAGATCTACCCACCCCCAGTGACTCACTTAGTCACCTCCTGAAGATTTCAGATCCTCCTGAAACAGCTCCACTCACTAGAGACCGTGTGTTCAATCATATGAGCTTATAAAGGCCATTCCATATTCAAACCACTTCATTTGTGCCTAGGCTCTTTGTCCACATGCGACCATATAAACACGCTGTGCGTCTCTACACAAGCTGTTGCCCTAAGGAAACGACTTGATGCTAAAAGCCTGTGGACTGCCATCCAGGCCTCTGGTCATATTTTAGCTGCACCAGGGGATTTATTTAGCAGGTTTGTCCTGGTGAGATGCAAGCCCTCAACAACGTTTAGAGCAGGGCTCTTGAGTGGTCAACTTCCAAAGCTCTGCCCAAGTTTTATCTTTGTAACAAACCCTCAATCCTGCTCCTCTCTCCTTTTATATAGTTTGCATCCAATGTTTTGCTGTTGTTGTTTTTTTTTTTTTTTTCTTTTTAATTCCCCCAAAGATCGTGTTATTAAAGTCTTTGTATGAAGCTGTGATTGCCACACTTGGAGCTCAAGATGCAATCAGAGAAGAGAATTGATGCCTCCTAACTCCACGAATGGATGCACTCCTGCGCTCATTTCGTCAGTAATTACTTGTGTAAACTGTGTGTTTCTGTAATTGAAGCTCCCTGCTGTGGGGGGTAGTTGATAAAAATCTATAATTTATGATAGCTTTCCACATTGTTTCTTGGTCCCTCTGCTTGCCCTCACTAGAGTGTTGCTCCAAGCACTGCCCTTCAGGCCGTACCACTGTGTAGTCCAGAAGGCAAAAACCACACAGTGCCGCTGTGGAGGAAGCTTCCCACAGATAGAGAGACAGACTCAAAATCCATTTGCTGTTGTTGTTGTTGTTAAAGACAATAGTTGTTATTGTAGTCTGTGATATGTATTTTCTGACAGTATCTAAGATGTGATTTATGAAACGGTTCTGGAGAGATTTTTACTTCCAAGTGTTTGCTAATAGCACCATTTTTCTTTTGTGTTCACCAAATTTTGTATGTTTCACATTTACAAAAGCCTGGCAGAGGGACAAGGACTGGGCTGTGTATTTTGTTATCAGAGGCATTCTATCACAGAGCCATCTGAGAGAAAATATGTACCTTCTGCCCCGAGGGATTCCCCAAAGAGAGAGAGGCCTTTTCAGGGTCTGCCCCATGTGTAAGCTGCAGCCACTCCACTGAATTCTGTGTGCTGTTCTTTTTCCCACTGTTTCTTCTGTGATAGAAAGCAAGCAAAGCCACCAGGTAAGATGTGCACCTTTCAGCTGAGAGGTCAGGAGGCTGAGACAGGGAGAATGCTGTGAGACTGAAATCAGCCTGGGCCACATAGTGAGTTCCTGTCTGACTAGACAGACAAATAATAAGCATACAGCATTTGGAAATTTCTGTAATCAAATGTGGTTTTCTACTCGTTTGGATATATTCATTTTACAATATGATGGATTTCATTATAACATTTCCATATAGGTATGCCTTAGACTTTGCTCTTGCCTGTGCTCTAATACCTCCTGTTCTCCCTCACTCGTCCCACCGGTCCCCTTCCTTTTCTCAAGGAGTCTCTTTTTTTCCATCTAGAGAAAGAGCTCAGAGGCTAATATTGACTGTCAACCAGATTGGGTTGAGAGCCATGGAGGGGACTAATACAGCGCACCCTTGCCTGTGTCCGTGAGGGTTTCCAGAGACCATTTGATACCGAGAACTCTGGCCTAGTCAGTGGTTCGCACTGCCTGTGGAGAGGCGGTGGGGCTGTGAGGTGTCCAGGTGAAGGAAGTGGAGTTCTCAGAGACGTACCTTTTAGATGTGTGTCTTGACCCTAGACCCGCCTGACTGTTCTCCACTTCCTAGTTGCTGGGAAGTTGGCAGTTTCCCCATTGTGGTCAACCTGGACTTGTGTGACCTGTGCCCTTTTGTCACTATGTACTATGTCACTGTGAAGCCAGCCCTTTTGTCACTATGTGTGATGTCACCGTGGAGCTAGCCGATCGTGGACTGACACCTCTGGAACATGAGCTGAGAAGCATTTCCTCGTTTTAAGTAAGTTCTACCATGTATTTGGACAGCAGAAAAAAATTTCTTGTCCTACTCAAATGGAGAGGAATGTCAGGTCCCAGGCCGCAGGGAAAAATAGAATCAGGCTTCACCTGAAAGAGGGAGTGGGGGTTGAAAGTAGGATACAGAGACAGAGAAATAATGAATCAAGTCAGGAAATTTCTGATCAAGATTCCTGTTTAATGCAGACGAGTAAGACTTTATATAGTAAGGTCAATTGGATCTATTCTGATCCCTCTCTCCCTAGCTCCCAAGGCAAGAAGAACACAATAGCCTGAATAGCTCTCTGAAAGGAATTCCTTAACCCTCCAGGTGTTTCTCAGTAGAGACTTCCCTACTTCTTTCCAAGGATGGCCTGGAACACAAAGACCTCCTCCGGCAGAGATCAGCAGCAGGAAGGTCACAGCATGCAGCCTAAGCACGGGATTTCGGACATGGCAGAATTTGACATGGCTCCCCACAGAGGAAGAGGCAAAGAAGAGCGCTCAGGCTAGAGAGCTGCCTCAACTTGGTGTACAAGCACTGAGGGATTAGTATACATTGAATATTCAGCAAAAGAGAAATTTGCAAACACGAGGATGATATCTCCCAAGGCAGGAGGCAAGCAAATCTAGGACACGGAGACTCACCAGCGAGTGCTTGGGATTCTTGTAGGACGACTGAGGATTGGCCATTAATTTCAATACCATGGACATTATTGATGAGCTTAATAAGAATACACTTTGTGAGGTGGTGTGTGTAAGATGCACATGGTAACACAATAGGGTGTTTTACTGTAAATTGGAAAGATAAATGAGATGGTGACTAGAAGGACATAAACAGTGAGGGAAGAATTTTAAAAATTTTTGAGTGTTAAAAAAATAAAAATAATTTTTTGAGTGTTAGAGTCATAAAATTTTTGAGTGTCAGGGTTAGTGGCTCAGTGGGTAAGAGCACGCATACCTGCATGAGGGCCTGAGTTCAGACCCCAGCATCCACAGGAAAAGCTGGGAATAGCTGTGCATGCCACCTGTAACTCCCACACTGTGTGGCATGGAGACAGGAAATTCACTGGGGCTTGCTGGCAGCCAGGCTAATTCCAGGTTCACGAAAAGACCTGCCTCAAGGATATAAAGTAGACAATGATACAGCAGGACACTGAAGCCCACGCTGACCTCTGCAAGCACAGGCGCAGTGGAGCTGCAACATAACTGTGCACTCACAGAGGTGCTTGACCAAAAGACGAATCAGCAGGAAGGGATGGGACAAGCGCGACAGCAATGCTCTTGCAGAAGCAGGAGGATTGCAGACATAGTGCAGGGCTTGCCCTTTGACGGAGGTAGGTGAGGTAGGTGCTGGGGCAGTTCCGAGGAGCACTATTTTATCAATGAAACAAAAGACGGCTCACCGGTTTCCCAAGGATAAAAGAAAAGGTGTTGGAAGTTAGGAGAGATAATTAATAATTTTCTTGGAAAAATAGAAAAGGCAAACTTTCCAGGGAAACAGTAGTACTTTTTTTTCTGAGTCACTCTATGCTTTTAGGGTAAATTGAGGTCTGTCATTTGGGACATGCTTCTTTTTTTTTTTAAATTGTGCTGTGTTATTAGGCTTCATAATAGGTGGCTTAGCCTGGTCTTGCCTTGGCTAGGGCAGCATATTAGGAAGAGAAGAAGTCAGAAAATCCATGGCATTCCCCAAATGATATGGTGTAGTTCTTGACTGTGTGTCTCTTAGCTATTTGAAGAAGGCAGTAAATGCACAAAAATGGTGAGCATTAGTTGGGGAGTGACAGGGAAACACTCAGGAGAGGTCACGGAGTCATGGAATCCACAAAAGGGCAAGAGTGCTCACAGAGAATGAAATGCTAACATTGGCAGAGCAGAGAAAGAAACCGTGCAAACTGGGCTGAGGTGGAGCAGAACAGACTCCTACGGGCATCCTGGGGGAGGACGGATGACATATAGATGGGAGTCACAGCAAGGTGGCAGCAGCCATGCTGGGAAGCCTGTTTCATGTGCTAGAATATTTGGTGAATGGGCGAGATTGACAATAGAAGCCTGCAAAGAAAAGGCTTTGTGCAGTCAGGGCTGGCTGGGGGCAGGGGAGGGGTTGGGGAGGAAGCAGTTGGTTTGCTGTGCAAGTGTGAAGTCCTGAGTCAGATTTCTAAAACCCAAGTAAAAAAGCTGAGCTTGGTGGCATGTGTTTGTGACCCATGTGCTGGAGAGATGGGAACAGGTGGGTCCCAGCTGCTTCACCTATTTGGTGAGCCCCAGGTCACAACGAGAGGCCCTGACTGAGAAGACAAGGGGAGTGACCCCTGAGGAACAACACCCCAAATCACCTCTGTCCTACTTACACACATACAGTGCTACAGCCTCATGGGTACCACACTCACACACATATGGACATGCACCACACACGTGTACATGCACATACACACACACACACACACATACGCATACATATGCACACGCACAAATGGACATCCACGCATATGCACACGCACAGATTTGGGATGGGCTTGAAAGGAGCTGACAGTTTGGATTCAGGAACAAAAGAAGACAGTTAGGAAGCAGCCACAAGACATAAGGAGATCATTTTCCCAATTAAGAAAAATGATTGATTAGATCTACACACATATACACACAAACGCACTCGTATATACAGACACACAGAGTCATGTGCTGCATAATGACTTTTTAGTTAAAAACAAAGCACAGATATATTGTGGTCTTGTAAGATTCTATCTTGTAAAATATCCTGGGTGCCTTAGTTTGTGTATGTATACTCTATGAAACTCATACAATAATGAAATATAGCAACATGTTTCTCAAAACATATCTTGGTGTGTGATGGAATATGCATGTTTATCCATACATATATATGTACACACACACACACACATATGTAGCTCAGTGAGCTTAGACAACCTACACCAGTCCATAGGGCAGCTCTTTGACTCTGGTCCAGGTGATGTGCTCGACTTTGGAGCCTGTATATTTCACTACGACTACAGTGAGTTACTTTCTCCACCTATGTTTTGAGAAACTGTAAAATTATAAAATATAAGATGCTTGTTTGCTTGCCCAACCTTGCTTGCCCAGAACCTAAACTTCTGACCCCAGAGGTTTCTCCCAGTTCTCGGAACTGCTAACCTCAACAGTTCTTCCCTAGTTCCCAGAATAGTTACATGCAAGCTTCCAATATCAGATGTCCCCATATGGTTTCCAGTAACCGCTCTAGGGACCCACACCCAAGTCCCCACAAGAGGTTTCCCAATGCCAGATGTCCTAATGTCCATATGGTTTAACTTGATAAGCAACCCCACCTGCTTTGGGGTTTTTGCCTTTAAAACTAGCCTGTACCAGCTGCTCGGGGTCCTTTGCCTCTCGAGTGCTGAGGGACCCTGACACATCAGAAATAAATCTTTGCTTTTGCATCAGTGAGTTGTGTGTTTCGAGTGGTCTTTTGCAGCGACCCCCTTCCCAAGTTGGGCGTGAGGCTCCAACACTTTTCTGTGGTTCTGGCCACATAGGTTCCTCTTTTAAAGGTCTTCAGCTGCAGCTGGTATTGAGAAACTTTCATCTGTTGAGCAGTGGGTGTTGGGGGTGATGGTCTGATGTATTTTGCTGCTAATTACTGCTTGCTATCTCTGTGACCTACCTTTCGATTAATAAAAAGCCATCGCACCTGGGCAGGGCAGAGGAGCTAGAGGTGTGTCTAAGGGTCTCAAGAAAGAGAGTGAGGAATCCTGGGAAGAAAAGGAAGAAGACCAGGTGAGAGAGTGACCTGAAAGGAGAAGAGTAGAAGGCCAGCATGGACTAGAAGGAGAAGAATCACGTGGCTGGTGTGGACGGAGGGTTTGGCCCAGATGAACATCAGCAAGTATTTGGGATTATGGATGGGAGGTAGCTAGATAGAAGTTATTAGAAACAGGTGGCATGGGATGGGGGCAGGGATCCCATACCTGCCCCACTATGGGAGGTAGTTTAGAGGATTAATGTCTGCCCTGCCCCAGGTGAACTAAGGCTATTTTAAAACATAACAAGTGTCAGTGTCTTCATTGATTACTAGCCAGACATACTGATCATAACGATAATACTGATAATTTAAAAACAATAAGTGGGCTCATGCCAGAATCCTTGAACTTTGTCTTCAAGGTTGATTAATAACCCGTATACTTGGGCGTTCATCCTTGACTTGTCCTCCATCAGAGACTATGCAGAGCAGGGCTAAGTCTGTAGTGACAGCTGGCTTTCCTACTCCTGGTGCCTACAAGGAGAGAATGAGGCAAATCAGCCCTTACGTATGGCAGGAAACCTGGAATGGAATTATCAAACTCTTCTGTGAGGAGAGCAGAGGAGGGGATTTAAATTAAAGTGATAGCTGCCGAATTGGTTGGCATTCACACAGTCTCCTGAAGTCTTCCTTCCTCCGTGTTATCCCTAAATGAGGGCAGACAACTGGCGAATGAGAGGAAGGCAACGGAACACTGCAGCTCTGTGATCACTCATCTGAGGTAGCTCCCGTATGGGCTCTGCACAGCTACTGAAGGTGCATTGTTCCATCCTGTTCTCAGAATTCCCTACAGGAATAGGATAACTTGTTTCATGTCTCTAAACGCTTTTCACACCTCTAATTTGTCTGTGTATTCATGTGCAAGGGTGTGCATGAACCTATAAGAACATGTGTGGAGAACAGAAGTCAACTTCAGGTGTAATATTTCGATGCCATCTACCTTTTTAAAAAAAACTAGTTTTTTGAGAATTTTGTCCAATGCATTTTTATCATATTCGTGGTTCTAACTCCTCCCAGAAAAAGCCCCCATTCCACACCCATCCAACATGTGTCCTCCTTATTTGCTTAAACCTATCAAGTCCAATCTGTGCTGCCCATGAGTTCTTAGCTGTGTACCCCTCCACTGGGATGTGTTCACTTATCAGGGGCTGCACTCTTCAAGAATACTGACTCTCCGCGATGCAGCAGAGATCATTGCTGCTCTCTGGCTAGTATAAAAAAGAAAGCATCACATAGCGTGTGTGTGTGTGTGTGTGTGTGTGTGTGTGTGTGTGTGTGTGTGTGTGTGTATGTGTGTATTTAGGGCTAAGGATTCCTTAGTCTTTTAGTCTCTGCACTTTGACTAGTTGTGGGTGTTGGTGTTATTCACTGTCGAAGGCAAATAGAAGTTTCTTTGGTGAGGGTTGATAGACTCATCAATCTATGATAAATCACTAAAAGTTGGTTTAATATTATGTTCATTTAGCGGAGTGATGGCTGTAGGTTTCCCCCTATGGCATAGGACCTATCTAGTCACAGGTTCTTGGTCCAATAATGGTGCCAGATATAGATGCTTTCTTCTGGGGTGGGACTTAAACCCAGGCAGAAAACGGTTAGTTCTTCCCATGATGCTTATGCCATTATTACACCAGGCCACATGTCCTCAGGCCAGTCAGTATGGCTTTCGTGATCCTTGGCTGCATGAGACTGATGATTTCTTCTCTCTACGGATACTGTGCATAGCACCCCTCAGAAGTATGAAAGTTACCCAGCAGGAATGAACCTTCAGGTCAATACCAGTGTGACTTCTCCACGTTCTGTGATGCAAGTACATGAGGTCTCCAGCAACATAGTTTTACTTTTGAGTTCTGGAGGGCAACCAATAGAATTCATAATAGCCTGTGATTTGGGGGCGGGGCATCTGTGGTAATTAAATGACCAGCAATTCCAAAAAGGTAAACCATTCTTTTTTTTTTTTTTAAAGCTAAATTGTCCACTTTAATTTTCTGATAAAGACAATAAATTTATTCATTTATAAACAGATAAACTTTTCCAGAAATATGCACACTATATATGCATATATGCATATGCGTGTATGTGTTTAAATGCTTATACATAACTATATATGTGTTATCTATGTATTTGTATATATATACACATGCATACATAAAAACTGAATTTTGTTGGCCACAACCAAGAGTCTTGATTAATGCAGTGAGGTAAACCATTCTTGTTACTGAGGTTTTTATCTGTTAGTCTCTGGTGCCTAGTAGGGGCATTGTCCCTCTATCTATCTATCTATCTATCTATCTATCTATCTATCTATCATCTATCTATCTATCTGTCCATCCATCTGAAAGCCTCTACAGTATTAGAATTCCATATGAATTTTTGAAAGATTTTAAGTATTATTTATTCTTCGTCTACTCTACCCTCCTATCCCCTACTGGTTTTCTATTCCACTATTGTTGGAGTGTGGTCTGGTGCTTTCTGTTTGTTAATTGCTTGCCCCTCCTGAGATTCTTTTTGCCTCCCCCCAAGATTCTTTCTGTGTGTGAGCAAACTGTTATGTGCCCCAAGTACTGTTGTTTAACCTTGCCTAAGAAATTATTCCTGATTGGCTGACTAAAAGGCCTAAAACTGGGCAGACCAGAATGGGGTAGGTGTGGCCAAAGTTTGTGGGCTTTGGGAGAGATGGATCTTGGGAAGGAGAAGCGAAGCCGATGGGTACTGGAGGAGGAAGAAGGAGAAGAATTGCCTTAGGAGAGGAGAGAGCCAAATGGGCCCAGGGGAGGAACTCTGAAGTTCCAAATGGAAAAAATGGCCCAGATGAACAACTTTAGTACATATTTTGGGCTTATGGATGAGAAGTAGCCCTAGAAATGATTAGAAGCAGGTGGCGTAGGATAGAGGCTATAATGGAAGGTAGCTTAGGAGTTAATATCTGCCATGCCCCTGGTGGTAAGGCTATGCTAAAATGTATCAGGTATCTGTGTCTTTGTTGATTGTGAAAGCAGGTTAAATAATACTGCTGAAATAAAGATAAGTCTAATAATAAACATTTATTAGGCCTTACTATTAAACTAACAGCAACACATTATTTCCTTTTAACCCTTTATACTACTCTCTCCAAACCCCTCAACCTGAGGCTCCTTACTAATTTCCTGGCCCACTTGGGTATTCCAAAGGAAAGACACATATCTGGAGTTTCAAAGCAACATCCATTTCAGTCAAGGCCTGGAATTCATTGATTCAGTCAGACTGCTGGCTAAGGACCCCAGAGACCTGCATATGTTCTCCTCGCCAGCACTGAGAGTACAAGTGCACATGTGCACACTACCACATGGTCTGGATTTTCTTTTTTAAAAGTGGGCTCTGGGGATCAGGTCCAAGTCCGCATTGTTTGTGGCAGACACTTTGATAGCTGAGCCATCTTCCCAGCTGTCTTGCCTCTAGCTTAGGGCTAAGGGATTTAGTGTCAGTGTGATTACGTACCTCACTCGGGCCATATGCACATATCTGACTCTCAGATCACACACCCCTCCATCTTTTGGTTAGTGCTTCCTCAGAGGGCTTGTTCATTTGCTTTGGATTCACTAAGCAGCTGGGCCAGTGAGAAAAGGCCACACGAGGAAGCCAGTCAGCTTTTCGTGGCTCCCCTCCCTGTGTCACTGAGCTAGTGCTGGGCTGCCAGCTGTGAGCCCTTAGGGAAATTACTTGGTCCCTCTGCACCTCTTTTTCCCCATCTGGAAAGACTGGGGTGATTATAACTGTTATCTTATGGGGCCGTTGCGAAGATTAAATAATTTAAATATGTTAAGCATTTACAACTGTGGCTGGCACAGAGGAAGTGGTCGGTGTTATTTTTGTAGCTGTGGCAGTCGTTTGCATTGTGAGTAGCTCTGTGACTAGTAATGATGCTTATCATGATGAAGGCGTCAATGATAAGATATAATCATTTGTTTTGCCTTTACTGGGGTGCCAGGGTTGACTGGGACAAGTGATCTAACACGTGTAGTATCGTAATTAACCCTCATCAGCTAGGATACTTTTGGATGCAATGACAGAAATTGCAACTCCAGCTGGCTTAAATGACAGGTCATTTATTATTGCCTGGGACAGGAAACTCAGACTGAGGCAGGTTTCAATATGGGTTGATTGAGGGAATAAATGGTGATACAAGTACCCAGACTCCTTTTATGCATCCCTCTGCTTTAGCTGCCCGTTAGCTTCATCTATAGGCCGTTCTTAAGAAGTCCTAGGTACCAGAGGCAGAGCAGAAATGGGTAAGAGATGCCTGGAGGAAAAGAAACCATTCCCAGAAGTCCCCAGTACACACCAGCACTGGTCCCACTGGCCAGAGCAGAGCCTTCTCTGAGATAGCGGACTGGATGACATTTCCTCCACGCCATTCAGATCAGCTTTGGAGCTGAGGGTCCGGATTAGTAAATTTCTACTCCTGTACAGAAGGAAAAAGAACAGGGTGAGTAAGAATTGGGGTCCGCCTCATGTAGGTGTTGTCACTGCCTTTTTACTGAGAAGGAAACGGAGTTGGAAGAAGAGCGATGCCATAGCATTATCCAAGCTGCTGTGGCGCTCAAAGCCTGGTCACAGAATGCACGTTCTTCTGGGCTACACTGAAACTGAATGTTTGGGACAGAAGATGTGACCAGTTTCACTGAGCATATATGGCATGGTAATCCCAGTGCAGGCCTATTATAACAAGCTTAATTAATTAGTGTGTAAGGGTGCATATGTACATATGTGTGTGGATGCCAAAGTCTAACTTCTGACGTTGTGTCTCAGGCACAGCCCACTTATGCTCTTCTGGAATAGTCTCTCAGTGACTTAGAGCTAGCTAAGGAGTCTAGATGGGCTGGCCAGTGGACACCAGGACTCCACAGCCTCTGCCTTCACAGAGCTGGCATCATACCTACATGCCAGCACACGTGGCATTTTTATGTGACTTCTGATTGAACTCAGATCCATATGCTCTCACAGTAAGCACTTTATAAACTGAGCCATCTCTCCAGCCCATATTTGTGAAGTCAATGAACTGGTATTTTAGGGTGCTTTAAAATGTGGAGAGATAATTTGAGGTTCATGAAGAGACTTCAGCTGACCTAACAAAACCCAACCTTCAACCCAAGGTTGGTCTACTTTCAAAGGCCCAACTTTTTCTATGTTCTCTCTGAAAATAGAATGTTCTCACATCCCTTTATTTTGGGGGATCCATATGAGGAAAACGGAAACTTTTAATGAGGATCCTGGTGTATTTCAACTCAATGACCCAGTTTTTTTTTTTTTTATTAAATCATTTTTAATTTTAGAATGAGGCACATTCAAAGCATACGCCCTAGTGAACTTTTTCCTTCTTCACACCCGGACTTCTGTGACCCGCTCTTCCCACCTGCCTCTACTGAGTGCTTTGAGGAGAAAACATCCTAATTGGATGCTCTGATGCCCCCAGGGCTACAAGGCAGGAGTGTAGAAATGGCCTCTTTGGGTGACAGGATGGTAGGTCTATTTCTTCTCCCGCAGCCACGAGCAAGGAGAGAGGTGAGGTGATTTTGATCACAAAAAACTCAGGCCATGCCCAGTCTTGGGTGGCATGCCCTCAGAAATCACCTCTGCACTTTCCCAAATCTCTTCTAAGTTGAATACAGGGACCATGTTATGATTAATGGTGACCCCAACAAAGTGCCACATGCTATACGAGTGGTTAATTTTCACAGATCAAACCCCCGTGGTCCACAGAAGTAAAATACCTGCCAAGATGCCACAGCTCCTGAGTATAAGCTTAGAGTTGACTTGTATCTGACTAAATCTTGTGTTTCCTGGGCTGTAAATTTTGAGTTAGTACGTGGCAGAGTTTTATATCTTTCTGAATGCCTTCCTTATAATGCACACACACACATTCCTATTAACTTACGTTATTTTTATTGCTGGTAATGGAGACCCACTCAGATTAACACAAGAAAAAGGGAGACTAGAGTGTACATTATTGCAGTTTTCCCAAAGTTCAACGGCAGATCCGCTTGTCAGAAGAAGACAGGAACAGCTGAGATGCTGAGCTCCGTGGAGACTTTCTCTCAGTTTGTCACATGAGCTACATGACTGATTCATTCTTCTTGTCCACTGTGGATAGCTTCCTATTTCCCTCCCCACCCAAGAACTCTGCCAGCTGTGCTTAACCTCTGCTGTGCATCGGAGGAGACTAGCCACAGCATGACGCACTCGTTTCTTTATTCCTCCTCTTTCCCCCTTCGCTTCCCCCCTCTAACTCCTGCCCTGCTAATTCAGTGTTTTCACTGCAGCAAATGATCTGAATGTAGCCCTTGCCCACTTAATTGTCTCTATAGGTTGGGGAGAAATATTGTACCAAATGGCAGCTCCTGATATTCTCCTTGCGTTGCTATTGATCTTCCAAATAACAGAGGCACAAACGAAGGCACATCCTAACAGCAACTTGCAGCTCCCTTTCCCAAAGCAGCTTATAATGAGGTGTCATCTATTTATTTTGAGGACCCAGTGGATTGCATATGAAATTGACCAGCAGCTGGCAACACAAGCGCCCAATGAATGTTCAATATTGCCACTTAGTCCCTTCTTTGAAACCTTAAGGAGAAAAGCTAAAGGCCAATGCGTGCACTCATGGAATGGTGAATAACAGGGCAGGCCATGAAATTCTTAGAACAGAAGGAACTGGGCATTGTGGATACAGAAACACTCAAATACTGCAGGGTTGTGGGTTTTTTTTTTTTCATCATCAAAACAATGTTCTTAACCAAAAATGTGGATTATGTTTAGCTGAGGTGCCCATGCCCTCCACCCATGGCTTTGGTTTCATTGGTCTGGGATGTGGGTTCATATGTTACATTTTCAAAAAAGCTTTAGGGTGAGTTAAATTTCACATAGGGGAGAAATGCTGGTTCAGGGTAAGAAGTGGTTCCCTGGGGGTCTGAGATGAATCCATGCAGCTGAATCTTCAGGGGAACACACTGAAGGCAAGCTCGCCTCAGACAGCACCGGCAAGCCTCTGCAGTGATATTCTCCTTGGGAGGTGCTATGCGGAAGCACCTTCCAGAGTTGGCCCTGCTCTTGATAATTAAGAGATAAATGACCAAAACTTGGTGGATCTCCTGAGCATTAAGTACTTACATTCTGGCTCCAATGTACTCGGCCCCTTCACCTCACCATGTCCTACTGCATACAGACCCGTGAGTGCTAGGGGCAGTTCTGAAGGAGGTGATAGGTCCACGCGACCCCTCCTGACCACAAGCGTGACGGAAGAGAACAAGGAGAATGTCTGGTTTGCTGCAGTCATCTGCCCCAGGGATGGCCACTTTAGGCTCACTGCCCATTTACTTTGTACGCAGTTAGCTATGACAACTGTCCTGCCTAGTTCTAGCTGATGACAGCACCTCGAATTTGCACCACACTCTACAGCTTCTGAGGCTCCCTGAGAAATATCTCAGTCTTTACCAAAGTGTGATAACAGAAACTGCAGGAGTTACAAATAGACTGAGGCGGTACTTGGCACGTTTTATTTACCTTGATGCATTTTAGGGAAGGTTTAATTAGCAAGTGAAAAATTATGATTTCACAGGTATTATTTCTTATGAACAGGGTGGTGATTATCTATTTAGTGAGGAGAATTGAAGACTGATTTTAGGAGGTGACAACAGATGTACAAAATTATGAAAATACTATTTGTTGTTGTTACCCACAATGAAGGGTAGTGGGGCTGGAGAGATAGCTCAGTGGTGGAAAGTACTTGTTGCTCTTTCAGAAGACCAGAGCTTATTTCTAAGTATCCAAATTAATGGAGTGCTAGACCAGTGGTTCTCAACATGTGGGTCATGACCCCTTTGGGGTCCAATGGCCTTTTTACAGGATATTATATTATATATATATACAGGATACTATATATATATACAGGATACTATATATATATACAGGATACTATATATACATACAGGATACTATATATATATACAGGATACTATATATATACAGGATACTGTATATATATACAGGATACTATATATACATACAGGATACTATATATATATTACAGGATACTATATATATACAGGATACTATATATACATACAGGATACTATATATATATACAGGATACTATTATATATACACACACACAGGATATATATATACAGGATACTATATATATATACAGGATACTATATATATATACAGGATACTATATATATACAGGATACTATATATATATACAGGATACTATATATATATACAGGATACTATATATATACAGGATACTGTATATATATACAGGATACTATATATACATACAGGATACTATATATATATTACAGGATACTATATATATACAGGATACTATATATACATACAGGATACTATATATATATACAGGATACTATATATATACACACACACAGGATACTATATATATACAGGATACTATATATATATACAGGATACTATATATATATACAGGATACTATATATATATATACAGGATACTATATATATATACAGGATACTATATATATATACAGGATACTATATATATACAGGATACTGTATATATATACAGGATACTATATATACATACAGGATACTATATATATATTACAGGATACTATATATATACAGGATACTATATATACATACAGGATACTATATATACATACAGGATACTATATATA
>NC_067161.1:1947500-1972500 GCF_903995435.1 Acomys russatus
TATGACAGCTATGTCATGCGCAGAAGACAGTACTCCATCAGGCTCCTCCCCACCCTTTGCCTCCCATAGTCCTTCCATTCCCTCTTCCGAGGCATTCCCTGGACCTTAGGTGAAGTGACATCAATGTCCTGTTGTGACCAACCACTCTCAGGAATCATTTAATTTCATCACTTTACCTGTTCCCTACTTAGACCCACTGCTGAGAGAGGCTTCTCTGACCAAGGGATGCATCAGTCTATAGCTTTAAACACACATGATGTTCAGAAAGTAGTTTAGATCCATGTCCACTTGCATGCCTGACATTTTATGTGGATGCTGAGGAATTGAACTTATGCCAAGTGCTCTTCCCAAATCAGCTGTCTTCCACAGGCCCACAATCACCATTCTTTGGAGTCGAACCCCAACCTCTTCACTTCTTGGATGTATGCATTCAAGAAAATCCCTCATTTTCCCAACTGCAAAGTCAGGGTGATACTTAATGTAGGCTTTTTTTCCCCCTCAGCGTTATTAAGAGGATCAAATAGAACAAGTGTATAAATCTCTTCAGCAGTTCCAGACCAGTAGACAATGCTTGCCTCCTGCTAATTATAATGATTATTAATTCCCTGTACTGTCTCTTTATGTATTCTGTCTTTTAAGTAGAAAAAAATCCCCCTAATGCCCAGTGCTGTGCACCCAGAATAAGCCTTTTCACAAACCTCATCTTTCATATGCCAGCTAATTGCTTCTAGGATTTCTACCAGCCCTGGAAGGTTATGCGCTTTCCAGTGAGGATGGGGCAGGGTAGCATGATAGTCGCTGCCATAAATGCTGAAAATTAATTCTAAATGGTACATGATCAGCAGCAGAGAAGATATTTTTAAGCAAGAAATGGCTTTGTCCTCATTGCTTCTATTAGGTCAGCCTAGACCAGGTTGATATGGCTTTCAAAAAAATAAAAATAAAGGGCAGGGGGAGAGTTGGAGTCTGTCTGCTCTTAGTTTAAACCTCACTTGCCTATGGGAAAATAGAGAAAGGACAAGCAGTCTCCAGGTAATGCTAGGGAAAGCGGGCAGGGGTGAATGGCCACTGCTGTCCCAGGATGCAAAGGGGTTCCACACCGTTAACAGCAGAACATCTTCAGTCTGACTAGTGACGCTCTAACCACGAGGGTAAGCGTGATGGAGGAGAACTGTGCGCGTTGTCTTTTTTTTTTCTTTTTATTAATTTATTCTTGTTACATCTCAATGTTTATCCCATCCCTTGTATCCTCCCATTCCTCCCTCCACCCCCATTTTCCCATTATTCCCCTCCCCTATGACTGTGACTGAGGGGGATTACCTCCCCCTGTATAGGGTACCAAGTCTCGGCAACCTGCTGTCCTTCCTCTGAGTGCCACCAGGTCTCCCCCTCCAGGGGGCATGGTCAAATGTGAGGCACCAGAGTACATGAGAAAGTCATATCACACTCTCCACTCAACTGTGGAGAATATTCTGACCATTGGCTAGATCTGGGAAGGGGTTTAAAGTTTACCTCCTGTATTGTCCTTGGCTGGTGCCTTACTTTGAGCGGGACCCCTGGGCCCAAATCTGCCTATCATATTGTTCTACTTGTAGGTTTCTAGGACCCTCTGTATCCTTTTAATGGGCATCCTTCAAGGTTGCTTTCTCCTCTGACCTCAGGCTATTTGAAGAAGTGTCTGTAGAGCAGTGGTTCTCAACCTTCCTTATACTTCCACACGTTGGTCTTTGTGTTGTAGCTACCCACAGCCTAAAGATCATTTTGTTGCTACTGTTACAAATCATACTGTAAATATCTGACGTGCAGAATATCTGATACGTGACCCTGTTGGGGTTGAGAACCACTGCCCTGGAGGCTTCTGGTTCATCATTTTCCTGCTAACACAACTTCTTCCTACCCCTTTGCCTGGTTTCACACTGGTAAACACCACAACACCCGTGCGGCCCTCTTGACAGCAGCCTTTGCTTAGTAGAGTGAGGAGAGAAGTGCTTTGAAGAACATTTGGATTCCAAAGTTGGGCGGGGTGTAGGGTGGGGGCTCCCATCTTTTAAGAGTAACTTCTGCCAGATTGCTTGTAGTTGTGGTGTTGGTGTTCTGTCTCAGGCCCACAGAGTATTGTTTAGGACATGAGCAGGTTTTATGTACATATAGAGTTAACAGGCTGCTTCACACTCCAGAAAGATGAGGATGCCGCTTTCCTTACTGATTGATGGAGACTTCCATCTTAAGGCTCTGTTTAGTTTTTCAGGGACAAGTGACATTATCCTTCTATCAACAGCTATAGGGGGAACTGGGTAAAGGGTAATAGAATTTAACTAAAAGAAAATCACATAACTATTGAGATGTAAAATGAATGAATTAATTAAAAAAAGTAAAAAAAAAAAAAAGAAAAGAAAATCATGAAACAGTTAAATAGTAAAATGTCTGACCAAAATAAATAAATAAATAAATAAAAATTAAAAAAAACCTTTGCCAGACAGAGGGCAGGGACTCACACCCACAGCTATGCTTTCAAACGATGTGTGAGAGTCAGAAACAGGGAGTTTGGGGAACTGGGGAGGTGGCTGTTGGTAGAGCTCTTCACCGTATAAGAGCCCTGTTAGGTCCTGTTGCAGGGCATGGCTGGTGCAGCCTGCCCTCTACCTAGGGGCGGGGCTTCCCCATCCCAGAGACTCACTATAAGGAAGACATTTTAGTTTCACTGGCCCTTTTGCCCTTTTGCCCTTTTGCCTGCCCTTGCCCCTTTCCCACCCCCTGTCCACTCTCCTTCCCTCCCCTCTCCCCCAGCACATGCTCTCCCTTCCCCTGCCCCTCCTGTGCAGCTTCCCGTAAACCTGCATTTATATACTATAGAATCATCGCCAATTAGCCCATTCTGCTTATTTAGTCAATCAGGCCAGACTCCAGATTTTCAGAACCAACACGAAAAGCCTGGCCAGACAATATGGTCTGTAAGCTCAGCACTCGGGGTTGGCACGGTTGCAGGCAGATTCCCTGGAGCTTGCTGGCCAGGCAGCCTAGCTGAATCCCAGGGCTCCAGGTTCACTGAGGAACCCTGTTGCAAAACTAAGACGGAAAGACTGAGGAAGCCAACTGGCATTGTCCTCTGGCCTCCACACACACAAGCACACACCTGCATGTGTACTCACATGAACGCACATGTGACCTCAATGCTCAGGAGGTGGTGGCAGGAGATCTGGGGTTCTAAGCCAGGCTAAGCAACAGGGTGAGTGAGACCCAGTGTAACAAAGAAATGGAAATTCCAATGTGAAACCTCCAAGCTAATGTCAACCCCACGGCTAACAAAACCAGAACCGCTTAGGTTTCTCCCAGGCACCTGATCCTTTCCTTAAACTTTCACAGATGACTTCACGGGGGATGCAGGTGGACAGCTCCTGACCTAAACTGACAGAGTGTGGCATACTTTCTTCCCCTAGAGAACACACAAGTGACTGAAATGAATGCAGCACAGGTGGCACGCACTGTATGAAGCCTAGGGGTTTCAATGGGAGCACGATAGCTAATTTTCTTTGGGGGTATGTGAAGAAATAGTTCACTGAGGAGAATGATGTGGTTTTTAAGGAAGGTGCAAAGTCTACTAATGGGGCAAATGGAGAAGAAGGCAGGATGGGGAAGGAAACTGCCATACACTGTGCTCAGTTAAAGAACAGCCGAGAAGGTTCTGGAAATTTCCTTACTCAGTAGCCATCAGACTCAGAGAGACTTGAATGACCAGCTTAAGCGGGGAGCTGCCCTTGACTGATGAGAAGTCAGTAATTAGAAGATTCTCCTTTCTTCTCAGTAGAGCTGCAAGTACAGGGTAGATGGCAGGACATATGCAAACATGCTCTTCTGAGGGTGAGAGGTGACAGAGAGGGCCACTTGGATTGTTAATGTTTTTAAAGCATTTGTCAGTACTTCAAACCACCATGACTCCATGTACATCCTGGGGCGGATGAATGGACACACACACACACACACACACACACACACACACACACACACACACACACACACAACTTATCCTTCATGATGATAATGTTTTTAGGTTTCCTTTCCTCAGAATGATTTAGTGGCCCACTCTGATAGACTACTTGATTGCAGTAGGCAGACTATCTCTGAGGGGGATGGATGGTGAGAACATTTCCAGAGATGAGACCTTGAAGGTTCTGACCCAGTGCCCTAGTTCATTCTCTTCCTGGACCCCTGTGGCATGAAATATTCTGCTCTGCATGCTTTCCCAGCCATGACAGACAGACACTTTCCTAACTGTGAGCTAAAATAACTCTTCCCTTCTGGCTGTGCAACACTGCCCTCTGGGCAGCGGAGCCACTGCCCTCTTCAGCAGAACAGTTGCAATTACTTCCAAGAATCCTGAGTGACCAGGTCTATTAGACCCACAAGAGTGTGTGCGTGGGGAGGACTAAGGATTTGATTATTCCAGCCACTGCCTCCTGGCCCCTCCTCAAATGCATGTAAGTCTGCCAGGCTGTCGGTAGTCCTGGTACATCCTAGGATATATAGAGAAAGAAGGCTAATTAAAGGGGGGGCTTCATGTGTGTTCATCATCCCTGTGTTGGTGCGACCTGCAGTCCTGTAAGTGATATCTTACTCATCGCCCTGTAAGGAAGCCAAATGATCCCATTGCTCCACTGAGTAGGGCTTAGGCAGAATCATTTCTTTGGACTGTCTTCAGTGACTTATCTGGGTTGAGTAGACAACTGTTCATATCTTTCCAGTAAGAGCTGTCACACCCCTTAAGCCATTCAGCTAGGCCTTTTGGTTACAGCCATACAGATGTGTAGGCTTTGAACTTTTTAAAACCTACTTTATTTGGGATTCTTTAATGCTTATATCTCCCTTTCAACCCACCTACCTTAGACAGGTGAGAAAAGAGGTTAATGGGAAGAGGAGAAGTAAACCTTTTTAGACTTAGTTCTTTGGAGTGATTCCAGTGGTGTAGTCGGCAGGATTCCAAGAGACCCATTAAACAGCAAGCCAGCCACTCAGCAAAGGTGACTAGAACTGCAACAGCCAGAGCCCAGAGCAGCAGCTGGAACCTTGAAGTGTTTGCTAGAATGATTCTCTCTAGGAACCTATCGAAGGGGAGTGATGAACAGCTAAACAATAGAAAATGGTGCCAAGACCAAAAAGCCCAGCCTCTTGTTTTGGGTATATATATATATATATACACACACACACACACACACACATCTCCTCTTAGAGTCTGTAGTGGGATGCTTATCAGTTGGCAAAGACCATGGCCCCGCAAGAGGTGGTTCCTCTTCTAGTGGACAAACATCACCTGTTTTCTCACAAGTCTGTTTCCAGTGGACAAAAACCGCACACCCTCACACAAGTCTGTTTCACATCCCACACTTGGGATCAAAACAAAAACATATTTAGATCCACTCCACAGATGTAATTAACAACCCAGTCATGGGCACAACAATTGTGGGGCAGCACTGGCTTTGTTTTAGCCACATTTACCTAGATCAGTTCATTAACTGGTCCAAAGGAAGCAGTGAGGTCAACGCCCTGCTTCTCTTGGAGCAGGGATACTCTACGTTGGAGGTGAACACCTTGCTGCTCTTGGACCAGGGATGCTCTATGTTGGAGGTGAACGCCTTGCTGCTCTTGGATCAGGGATGCTCGACGTTGGGGGTGAACGCCTTGCTGCTCTTGGACCGGGGATGCTCTACGTTGGAGGTGAACGCCTTGCTGCTCTTGGACCGGGGATGCTCTACGTTGGAGGTGAACGCCTTGCTGCTCTTGGACCGGGGATGCTCTACGTTGACCTTCCCTTATTGTTGACCTTCCTGGCTTAACCCAGACGACCTGTGTCGAACCTGATTACGTGGTTCATCCTGCCACCCACCTTTGCCCTAATCTCCAGATGCTTCTGGTGTTCACAGAAGGCTGTTGCTGTGGCTCTGACCGCCGTCAAATTTCAGGTCTTCCTCAGTTTGAATGGTGTAGTCGTGATAGAGATGCTGGTTTGGTTTTTAAGCTGCAGCATTTTCAAGAGGGCAGCCAATGCAAACAACTGTAGCCGTGGCTGCAAAAATGATTCCTGAAGACTTGGTGTAAAGTCTGGAGATGTGATGGCAATTTTGGCAGTCACAGTCACGTTTGAGGTCAACACCAGTCAAATCGCCGACAGATCAATTATCAGCTGAGTTGTGAATAGGCTTGTTTATCTTCTGTCATCCTTCCGGCCACTGTAGTTCATAGTGGGACTACCCATAATTCTCTGACCACTATCCTTGTTCTGTTTATTGCTGTGTATCCCAGTCTATTTTTGAATTCAAAATTCTCCCTTGGCTATCTTAGTGCTGGGATTACAAGCATGCAGCACCATGCCCAGCTGCAACCACGGTAATTAAAAAAAAAAAAAAAAAAAATCAAGAGCTTAATCTACCCTAAATGTGCTAACTATTTTAAGAAATTCTCTGCCACTTGTGCTCTATCCTTAATACCCTCCAAATGTCTTACTTGCATATTTGATCACTCATAAGGGTAAGGTTTTAGAATTTTTAAAAGGATACTTTCTCTGTTTTGTAGAAAATCACATTGACTTTGTGTGTACTCTCCAAGTGTGTTTTGGAAACAAATTTCCCACAGAAAAGTGTTGAGAGTCAGAATGGGGACCTGAGGAAAGTAATTAGGCTATAAAACTTCTAGAAAGGTTTATGTCTCTTTCTCACCAGGATAGGTTCCTTGTAAAAGGATGCGTTCTGCCTCTTCCTCCTCCTGTCTTCTTTTGCTGTTCTGCTCTGGCATTCTTTGGAGTTCCTGAGGGATTTGGATGTTATCTGATAATTACAAGGATGTTTGACTTTGTTAGTGCATCAATCCAGAGTCATGTGAGGCCAGTGGCCACATGGACCGGAATCTGGAAAAAGTGGTTCACCCCAGGTGGAGAGACAGAGTGATGGGCAGGAACCTGCCCAAGGCCTGCCTGGGCTGGAAGCAGAGAGCTCAAGTTCAACCACCCCTTGCTTCCTCCCTGACTGTCAGCCAGAAGCTCAGCAACCAGGCAGAAAGGGTCATCTCCACGGAGACTCAAAGAGCCAGGATTCAGTGGTGGGATCTGACTACACTACAGGAATCAGTGGGGGGATCTGACCAGATGGACTGCAGGAAATCCCTCGCTTCAGTGTCACCACAGCACCATGTAAGGGTGCCTCTAGCTGCTCATCCAAACACCCAATGAGGAAGAAGTATAAGGAGTCGGGGAGGAAGTGAGAGATAGAGGGAAGAAGCTGATTCCCCCTTTGAAGTTCTTATGAAAGGTTGCATTGATTGCCCTAACTTGGTTTAACTAATTTTGAATTCTTGTCGCTAACCTTGGGGATGGAAATCTGGGTAAGCTACCACAGTTCGGGAAACCCAAGCAGTACATTTTATCTGAAATCTAGATATAATGTGCTAATTTGTAACCCAGTGTGTTAGGACTGCCAAAGCTAACCACAAAGTGGATGGCGTAACTAAGAGAAGTCGGATATCAAAGTTCATTCCTTCATTCCTTCTGGAAGCTGAAGGCAAACTTGTTCTAGGCCTTTTCCTTGATATAACTGGCTGCCAGTAGCCAGGGGCACTGCTTGGTTTCTAGAAACATCCCTCCAGCCTCTGCTTCCATTTACACACACAGTCATCGCTCAGAGTGTCACTGTGCACATCCTCTCTGCTTCTTAAAAAGCTGAAAGTTATTTTATTTGGAATCAACCTTAATCCAGCATGCTCCATTTCTTTCTTTCTTTCTTTCTTTCTTTCTTTCTTTCTTTCTTTCTTTCTTTCTTTCTTTTTTTTTTTGAGACAGGGTTTCTCTGTGTAGCCTTGGTTGTCCTGGACTCACTTTGTAGACCAGGCTGGCCTCTAACTCACAGCAATCCGCCTGCGTCTGCCTCCCAAGTGCTGGGATTAAAGGTGAGCGCCACCATGCCCGGCCTACATCTCAATTGTTATCCCATCACTTGTATCCTTCCGTTCTTCCCCGACTCCCGCTTTTGCCCTATTCCCCTCCCCTAGGTCTGTGACAGAAGGGGACCTCCTTCCCCACCATATGGTCACAGGCTATCAAGTCTCATCTTGGTAGCTTGATTATCCTTTCTCTGAGTGCCACCAGGCCTCCCCACCAAGGGGAGGTGGTCAAATATGGGGCACCAGAGTTCATGCCAGAGTCAGTCTCCACAACTGTGGAGAATGTCCTGTCCATTGGCTAGACTTGCATAGGGGTTCAATGTTTACTGCTTGTATTGTCATTGGTTGGTGCAGTAGATTGAGCTGACCCCCCACTGGGTCCAGCTCCACCCATCATGATGTTCTTCTTGTAGGTTTCTAGGACCCTCTGGATCCTTCTATTTCCTCATTCTCCCATACGTCTTTCACCTAGAGTCCCAATAGGAAGTCCTTGCGTCTATCCCAATCTCCTGGCAAGTGAAGACTTTCATGGGACATCCCTTTTTGGCTAGTGTCCAATTATAAGTGAGTATATACCATGGGAGTCTTTCTGGGTCTGGGTTAACTCACTCAGTATGATCATTTCTAGTTCCATCCATTTGTCTGCAAATTTTGGGATTTTCTTGTTTTTAATAGCTGAGTAGTATTTCATAGCACTGCTCTTATCTCCTGATCCATCTCCCCAGCCCAATTTCTTCCTTTTTAATAGGTGAGTAAATAGTATTCCATAGCATAAATATACCACAGTTTCTTTATCTATTCTTCTACTGAGGGACACTTAGGGTGTTTCCATGTTCTGGCTATTATGAATAAGGCTGTTATGATCATGGCTGAGCAAATGTCCTTGTTGTGTGGTGGAGCATCTTCTGGGTATATTCCAAGGAGTGGAATAGCTGGGTCTTGAGGAATCCCTATTCCTAGTTTTCTGAAAAAGTGCCAGATAGATTTCCAAAGTGGTTTTACAAGTTTGCATTCCCACCAGCAATGAAGGAGTGTTCCTCTCTCTCCACATCCTCGCCAGTATCCATTTCAACTAGCCATGCTTGAGAAATTATTTACAAATACTCTAAGGTGGTAGATAGACATGGCTATTTGGGAACATTGGCTCAACAACAGTGGTTTTCTTCCCCCTGAGTTATCTTACAAGTGATAGGAGGACATCGGGCAGGTCAGTCTATATACCATATTTGACAAGTCAGGTGTATGTGTCCCACTTAATAGTTATTAACATATTGAAAGAATGAATATTGGACCAGTTTTGGCTCCTGATTCCTTCTCTGCTATTTTTCTGTTTATCGCAGGAATACCTCTTCAGTCCTCCCCCAGTGCAAGGCCTTTATTCTCGGCGTCTCCTTCCCTGATATAAGAGGTTTCTCCAGAAATATGGCTTTTCTGAAAACATACTCTCTTCTTCTCACAGGTACAGGGTAGTTGCTGAGGCCTCCTTTTGTCTGCCTGGCTTGTGTTGAGGAGGAGGCATTCATTCCCCACCATAAATTTGTGGGAAAGCTGAAGCTCTTCCACCGTCATTGATCCTCCCCCTTCTGTTGCTCATTTGGGCTGAGAATTAGTTTGGACCGGACACTTCGTCTGCAGCATGGATTGGCCCCCAAGCAGAACTATAGCAGACTTTTTATTATCCTGTCATGTACTTATGAGATAAAATTGGTCACAGGCAACTGATGAAAAATGGAAAAATATAGTTTATTCTCTTTGATGAAGGCAGTGTTTCTACAGAATAAATCTGGCTTGTTCTCAGGGCTTTATTTTGCCGCTTTTGTGTTTTGTTTTGTTTTTGTTTGTTTGCTTGCTTGCTTGTTTTTGGTTGTTTTTTTGATAAGAGAGTATCTAGGCAGGGCTCATTACATATTCAGGACCTGCAGATTGTGCTCAATATGGTGATTTTGTCGTATGCCCCTTCCTTTGGAGATGTAACAAAGATTATTTACCCCAGATGAAGTGCCAATGACAGACCAGCAAAATGATTCCATCAAGTCAAGCTTAGCGACCCAGATAGGCCTCTGGGATTGCCTGCAGGACCACTGAGGACTCAAAGGGAACTTCCTCATCAAAATGCACCCCCCCAGCATGGCTGATGACTCAGGAATGCTATTTCTTTGCAGTGCTCTGGCCATGGTGAAAACAGTTCCCACTGGAAATCTCATCTGACCAGAAGTTGCCTGCTGCTTTGAGTAGGAGCTTTGTGAGTCTTGGGAGTCTGAGTTTCTGGCGTCTTCTGAGCCTCCTCAGCCCTCCAGGAAGAAATGCTTCAATTGAGAGGAAATAGCTACACAGCAAATAGGTGAGACCCAAGGGGCAGTAACGGGAAGCACCATTTAGTTTCTCCCTTAATGGTGGTGTCTATAGGATAATAATGCGTATGTCTTGAAGATTATTTTGCTGCACTTTTGCGGTCAGTAGAGTATATAGGGACCTTTGGTTATAGATCTGTGGTTTGAGGACTAAATTAAATATGGTGAATAGTTGCCCAGCTGTCTTTTAAAGTCCCAAGAACCTGACTCTTCCCTGTAAAATTGTATTCTATACCTAGGTCTAAATGCAATCTGATTGATATCCCCCACCCCAGTTCAAACATCTACCAGCCTACTCTACCATACTCTTTCTGGAAAGTGTCCCCACCTTCCTTTATGGGCAGAGGAACTCAAGCGTTAAAATCTGAGCTTAGTTAGATAGACTCAGGCTGCTCTAGTTGTATACCTGTGTTGGGATAGTTGGGGAAACCCCAAAAAGTAGTGGAACGTAGCTCTGCAAAGTGGAGAGGTCTGAGATGGACGTCTCACATCGAGGAAAGAGTAGGCGGGGAGAAAGAACAACCTTTCCAAAGACAAAGGGAATGACGGTTCACACTGCTTTTTACCCAAGTAAGTAATTCCATGTATTTAACATGGATGTTCTGAAAGGGACCACCATGATGAGAAAGAACATAAAGATGGCGGAGGCAATTTACAGAGGATTTAGAAACCCAAGATAAAGAATGTGGAGGGGTTTGTGTGTCACTGCTTGGGAGCATAGGCTGTCAACTGTTACATTTTCCTTGTTGGGTGGTGAGTTTTGAGGGAAAATATCAATTCTTAGTATCTCATGAGACTTTGATGATTCCATGAGGTCCATCCCCATTAGATTTAGCAGCACTAAGCCTGAGCCCATAAGAGCATGCATTTTCACAAATGTGTGTGAGCATTCTCGCGACTCAAAACGAGGTCCACTGACCAGCACAACAGCATCACCTTACACAGTATGCTTGGCAGTATATGATCTTAGATTCCATCCCTGACTTATTAAATATGAATGTGAACTTCACAACTTTCAGAGTGACTCAAATGCATACTAACAGGAGAAGCACTAGTTTAGATGCTTCTCTTTGCAACATCTTTCTGAATTCCCATCCAGTTGAGCCTTTCTCTCATCACCATAACAACCTGTATCTAATGATAACCAATGAAAATTGGAACAAGAAGGACAGATGCAGTAAGCTGATGAGCACAACCTTTACCCTCAATTTAGAAATGTTTGCTTCCAGTGTTTTTCTGGTGGAGTTGATTATTTCTTTGGAAATCTCATCTATGTGTGTTGTGTGTGCGTATGTGTACCCTCCCCACCCACTGTATGTGTGTGTGTGTGTGTCCAGGAAAGATTCTGGGTATATCCTCCTTAAAAGATATCCATTTTATTTTTATTTTTCCTCAGTGCACTTGGCTAGAATCACTGGTTCTGCCTTTCCAGCACTGAGATTAGTGGGTGCACCCAGTGTTTTACATGAATCCTGGGAATCTAAATCAGATCTCATGTTTGTGCAGGAAGTACGTTCTTAATTGCATGAGTGTACATGTGTGCATGTATGTAGATTCATACATGTGTGTTGGTGTATATGCACCTTTGTGTACATGGAGGATAGAAGTTGATGTTCAGTTCTTTCCTCAACTTCTCTCCACTTTATATTTGAGGCGTGGTCTCTCACTGAAAGCAGAGCTAGCTGACTTTGGATATTTTAGACAGTCAACTTGTCCTGGGGCTCCTTGCCTCTCTCTCCCTGGTGCTGTGATTACATCTGAGCCACCACATCTGCCTGGATCTGATGTTGCTTCTGTGGGTCCAAATATCAGTCCTCACACTTACAGAATGAGTGATTTACCTAGGCCACCTCCCCAGCCCCAAACCCTACTTCTTAACACATTTATTTACTGACTGTAGAGAATCAGTACTATACCTGGCATTTTTAGCATCTTGCTGTCATCACCTCACTCAGATGCATGCCTTTATTTTCAAAGATTATATTAATCTTTTAAAACATTCTTTCATGCGTTACATTCCAACAATTTCCCCTTCCTCCATTCCTCTCTCACCTCCCTCTCCTCCAGATCCACTTTTTATCCATCTCCCTTCAGAAAGTAGAGACCTCACAGGTATCAACCAAACATGGCATAACAAGTTATAATAAGCCTAGGCACAAACCCACATATCAAGGCTAGGCAAAGAAACCAAGTAGAAGGAAAAGTGTCCCAAGAGCTGGCAGAAGAGTCCCCACTCCAACTGTCTGGAGTCCCACAGGAACACCACGCTACACAACTGTACCATACACAGAGTACCTACCTCAGACCCACACAGGCATCCTGATTGCTGCTCCAGTCTCCCTGAGCCACCATGAGCCCTGCCTGGCTGTGTTCTCATGGTGTCCTGCATCTCCGGGGAATCCCACAATCCTTCCCCTGGCCTCTTCCACAGGATTCCTCAAGCATGATGACATTAATCCTTAGAACCATAGCTTGTTCTTATCACCTGATATCTTGATTGCCAGTGTAAGCCTTTAAGATTTGCACACAAGTTGCACAAGAGTAGCATGGGAAATATAATTCATTGTTTTTCTTCTCTTATAGATTTATCATGTATGCCAACGTGCTTATGATTGCATGACATCCTATAGAAAATATGCTTGTGCAATTTATTGTTCCCACTAAGTTTCAGCACAGAGAGACACATTAATCTCTCAAGGGAACAGTTAAAATAATCTACTCTAGGAAAGAAATAGATGAGCAGTATTGGGCAGCAAAAATGCCATTGACCAGAGTAAGAGAAGGGAAACAACGTTGGTGGACATTTTCCCTTGTGTGAGAAAGGTTTTTTTTTTTTTTTTGCCTCTAAAATAGAGAATATGATAACTATATACCAGGCCTCTCTAAGTAGTAGTATTTTGTTTTGAAAAGTAGATTATACTTTAAAGAGGTATATAATATAAATATTTATAGACAGATAGACAGGCGTTACCATTTTTATTTATGGTGTCCTTCATTGTTTTGTGTGGCTGCATAGTTCCCTGAGAAATTTTTCTTCTGCTGTTAAAATTTTCTTAACATCTTTGCTGGTGCCAATGTACTTCTGACAGATTTTTGTATTCCCAAAGCAGTCGGGTCGGGAAAAAACCCAAGGAGTGGAACACAGAAGCAGACGGGGGGAACACACAACGAGCGAGCGATCGAGCGAGCGAGCGAGCGAGCGAGCGAGCGGCGAGCGAGCGGCGAGCGAGCAGCCAGCCCAGCCAGCAGCGAGCCAGCAGCGAGCTAGCGAGCGAGAGAGTCCAGCAGCCAGCCAGCCAGCCAGCGAGCGAGCGAGCGAGCCAGCCAGCGAGAGCGAGCGAGCGAGCGAGCCAGCGAGCGAGCGAGCGAGCGAGCAGCAGCCAGCGCGCGAGCGAGCAGCGAGCGAGCGAGCCAGCCAGCGAGCGAGCGAGCGAGCGAGCGATCGAGCGAGCAGCGAGGAGCGAGCAGCAGCGTAGCGAGCGAGCGAGCTAGCGAGCGAGCGAGCGAGCGAGCGAGCTAGCGATCGAGCGAGCGAGCGCGAGCGAGCTAGCGAGCACGAGTAGCGAGCGAGAGAGCATCGAGGATCGAGCTATCAGCGATCTAGCGAGCTAGCGAGCGACTATCTAGCAGCATCGAGGAGCTAGAGGAGCGAGCAGCGAGCGAGCATCTATCGAGCTATCGATCTATCTATCTATCAGGACCTATCTCTCTATCTAGCTCGATCTATCATTATCTAGCGAGCGATCTATATCTATCTATCTATCTATCATCTATCTATCTATCATCTATCTGTCTATCTATCTATCATCTATGTATCTATCATCTATCTATCTATCTATCTATCTATCTATCTATCATCTATCTATCTATCTACCATCTATGTATCTATCATCTATCTATATCTATATATCTCTATAAATCTCTATCTACCTCCGACTCTATATCTATTTATCTGTATTTAACTATGCACACACATGTGGGATGTTCTTAGCAGTTGAGAGTACAGTATTGCATACATACTTCTTCAAACTATCACCATCCTGATGACAGAGATTGGTGTTGCCCCAATGAATGCAAGAAGCCTAAACATCAGGAAGTAGCCAAAGAAAACTAAGCCCCGTTCCCCAACTAACTTTCTTTCTCTCCTACCTGGGGTTGGTGGGTTGAAAGAGAGGTAGAGGCATTAAGGAACTTCAAATAAAGTAGGTTTTAAAAATGAAGGCCTGCACCTACTAGCAATGAAGGAGTGTTTCCCTTGTTCTATATTATTGCCAGCATGTGCTGTCACTTGAGTTTTGGTCTTAGCCACTCTGTCAGGTATAAGATAGAATCTCAAAATCATTTGCATTTGCATTTCCCTGATGATTAAGGATTTTGAGCATTTCTTTAAGTGCTTCTGGGCCATTAGAGATTCCTCTATTGAGCATTCCTTGTTTAGCTCAGTACCCAATTTTAATTGGGTTATTTAGTTTGTTGGTGTTTAATTTCTTGAGTTCTTTGCATATTTTGGATATTAGCCCTTTGTTGGATGTAGGGTTGGTGAAGATATTTTTCCTATCTGTAGGCTGCTGTTTTTCTCTATTGACAGTGTCCTTTGCCTTATAGAAACATTTCAGTTTCGTAGGTCCCACTTATTAATAGTTGATCTTAGTGCCTAAGCTGTTAGTTTTCTGTTGAGGAAGTTGTCTCCTGTAACAATGAGTTCAAGGATGATCCCCACTTTATCTTCTAATATATTTAATGTTTCTGGTTTCATGTTGAGGTCTTAGACCCAGTTGGACTATTTGTATTTTTCTACATGTAGATGCCCAGTGAGATCAGCACCATTTGTTAAATACGCTTTTCCCATCATTGTATGATTTTGGCTTCTTTGTCAAAAATCAAGTGTGCATAGGTGTGTGGGTTTATTTCTAGGTCTTTGGTTCTATTTCATTGATCAACTTACCTGTTTTTTATTCCAACACCATGCAGCTTGAGATCACGGGTTGTAATACCTCCAGAAGTTCTTTTATTATACAGACATGTTTTTAGCTATCCTGGCCTTTTCTTTCCACATGAAATTGAGAATTGCTCTTTCAACATCTTAAAGAGCTGAGTTGGAATTTTGATGAGAATTGCATTGAATCCATAGATTGCTTTGGGTAAGATGGCCATTTTTACTATGTTAATCCTACTGATCCATAAGCATGGATCTCTTCTTTAATTTCTTTCTTCAGAGACCTGAAGTTCTTGTCATATAGCTCGTTCACTTGCTTAGAATTACACCAAGGTATTTTATATTATTTGTGGCTATTGTGAAGGGTGTTGTCTCCCTAATTTCTTTCTCATCCCATTTATCATTTGTATATAGGAGGACTACTGATTTTGAGGGGTTAATTTTGTATCTAGCCACTTTGATGAGGGTGTTCATCAGCTATAGGAGTTCTCTGGTAGAATTTTGTTGGTCACTTATGTATGCTATCACATTATCTGCAAGTAGCCATACTTTGACTTCTTCCTTTCCACTTTGTATCTCCTTGATTTCCTTTAGTTGTCTTATTGCTCTAGGTAGAACTTCAAGTAGGCAGCCTTCTCTTGTCCCTGATTTTAGTGTAATTGCTTTAAGTTTTTCTCCATTTAATTTGATGTTGGCTATTGGCTTGCTGTCTATTGCCTTTATTGTGTTTAGGTATGCACCTTGTATCCCTGATCTCTCTAAAGCTTTTAACATGAAGGGGTGTTGGATTTTGTCAGAGGCTTTTTCAGCATCTAATGAGATGGTCATGTGGTTGTTTTATTTATATGATGGATTACAATGATGAACATATATATTTATATATATATATACATACATACCTACATATAGACTGCTCTCTGCATCCCTGGGATGAAGCTAACTTGATCACTGTGGATGATGTTTTGCGTGTGTTCTTGGATTCAGTTTGTGGGTATTTTATTGAGTATTTTTGTGTCAATGTTCATAAGAGAAATTGTTCTAAAATTCTCTTTCTTTGTCAAGTCTTTGTGTGGCCTCATAGAATGAGTTTGGGAATATTCCTCCTGTTTTTATTTTGTGAAATAATTTGAGGAGTATTGCTATTAACTCTTCTTTGAAAATCTGGTAGAATTCTATGCCAAAACTTTCTGGCCTGAGTGTGTTTGTTTGTTTTGTTAGGAGATTTTAATGATTGCTTCTATTTCTTTTAGTGGTTGTAGGCCTATTTAAATTGTTTAGCTAATCTTGATTTAAGTTTGGTAAGTGGTATTTATCAAGAAAATCAACCATTTCATTTATATTTTTCAATTTTGTGGTGTTCAGGCTTTTGAAATAAGACCTAGTGATTTTTGAATTTTTCTCAGTGTCTTGTTATATTTTCCTTTTAATTTCTGATTTTGTTAATTTGGATACTGTTTCTCTGCCTTTTACTTAGTTTGGATAAGCGTTTCCCTGTCTTGTTGATTTTTCTCAAAGAACCAGCTATTGGTTTTGTTGATTCTCTGTATTGTTCTCTTTGTTTCTAATTTATTGATTTCAGCCCTGGCCTTGATTGTTTCCTGACATCTACTTCTCTTGTGTTTGTTTGCTTCTTTTAGTTCTGGAGCTTTCAGGTGTGATTTTAAATTACTAGTGTGAGATCTCCCCATGTTCTTTATAGAGATACTTAGTGCTCTGAACTTTCCTCTGAGCACTGCTTTCTTGTGCCCCATAAATCTGGGTATGTTGTGTACTCATTTTCATTGAATACTAGAATGTCTAATTTCTTTCTTTATTTCTTCCTTGACCCATTATTGATCATTAAGTAGAGAGTTGTTTGGTTTCCATGAGTTTGTAGGCTTTCTGTTTTGTTTTTTGTTTTTGTTTTTATTTTGTTTTTTGTTTTTTTATTTTTTGTTGTTATTGAAGTCCAGCTTTAACCCATGGTGGTCTAATAAGATATATAGGGAGTTACTTCAATTTTCTTGTCTCTATTGAGGCTTGCTTTGCGTCTGAGTATATGGTCAATTTTAGAACTGTTTCTGGGAGTTCCTGAGAAGAACGTATATTCTTTTGTGTTTGGGTGAAACGTTTTGTAAATATTTGTTAGGTCCATTTGATTCATAATGTCTGTTAGTTTCATTATTTTTCTTCTTAGTTTCTGTCTTGGTGACTGGTCCATCAGTGAGAGCAGAGTGTTGAAGTCTGTTATTATTAACCTGCATAGTTCAATGTGTGATTTAAGCCTCGGTAGTGCTTCTTTTACAAAGGTTGCCCTTGAGTTTAAGGCATAGATATTTGTGGGTCAGGTGGACATGCCACCAGGTGAACTGGGATGGAACTGGCAAGGTGGAGCATGTTCAAACTTGAGATTGGGAGGAGTAAGAACCACTTCCTCCCTGTGCTGAGCCTTCATGTTCTGGTGCATGTAACCTGCCAACCCCAACTCTCCAGGTAGCCACGTAGCTCGCACCGGGATGCAATAGAGCATCACCAGCATGACAGCCACAACCAATGGAATGCATTCACCACCCAAAACTTCTCACCACTCCCCAAGGGTCATTTAGTACTCATTCATCATGGAGTACACGCAGGAACATAAGCTGCCTCACTAATAAATAGGCATAGCTAATTCACCACAGATGGTCTAAGGGTTGATTTTTCAATTGAGCTGTAACACTTGGAGGGCTGTTTCAGAGAGAGAGCCTTTTTTCCCTCTCTGGACATTCACAACTGCATCCTAGGACCTGCCCACCTAGTGGCCTTGCAGGCCAGACCCAAGGTCCCATCATCAGCAGTCTAGCACCCGGGCCACCCATGCTGCCTGTTGAACTGACCACTGGTAGCTTGACTGTTCCACTTCTCATCTCTCTTGGTAAAGAACTATAATTACAGGAAAGAGCCTTAACACTCCTTAGAGTACACTGTCCCTCCTCCCCCCGGTGCCTCCCAGCTGCATGTACATCCTGCAAACCCCACACATTCCAGACTCTGCTTCATTCTTTCCAGCTTGGTGTGCATTGGTGTCCAAGGTACTGAGCCAACTATGGGATCCATAGATATTCATAATTGAGTTGTCATCTTGGTGGATTTTTCACTTATTTTGGTTGAAAGTCTATTTTATTAAACATTAGAGTGGCTACTCCAGCTTGCTTCTTGGGTCCATTTGCTTTGAAAATCTTCTTTTCCAACCCTTAGCTCTGAGGTAATGTCTAGCTTTGTTGCTGAGGTGTGTTTCTTGTATGCAGCAGAATGATAGATTCTGTTTCCACATCCATTCTGTCAGCCTGTGTCTTTTTATTGGGGAATTGAGTCCATTGTGTTGAGAGATATTAATGACCAATTATTATTAATTCTTGTTGTTCTGATGTTGGTGGAGGTTTTGTGTGTGTGTGTGTGTGTGTGTGTGTGTGTGTGTGTGTGTGTCCATTCTTTTGCTTTTGATGGTGTGAAATTATTTATTTCCTGTGTTTTCTTGGATGTAGCTAACCTCTCCTTTTGGAGTTTTCCTTCTAGCATCCTCTGTAGGGCTAGATTTATAGAAAAATGTTGTTTACATTTGGTTTTTATCATGGAACACCTTGTTTTCTCCTTTAATGTTGATTGAAAGTTTTGCTGCATGTAGTAGTCTGGGCTGGCATCTGTGGTCTTTTAGAGACTGAAAGACATTTGCCTAAAGCACTTCTGGTTTTTAAATTCTCTGTTGAGAAGTTTGGTGTAATTCTGATAGGTCTGCCTTTATATGGAAGTTGGTCTTTTTCTCTTGTGGCTTTTAATATTCATTCTTTGTTCTGTATATTTAGTATTTTTCTTTTTCCTTTTTGGCCCAATATATTTGGTGTTCTGTAAGCTTCTTGTATATTTATAGGTATCTCTTTCTTTCTTCTATGATTTTGTTGAAAGTATTTTGTGGGCCTTGGAGCTGGGAATCTTCTCCAACTTCTATTCCTATTATTCTTAGGTTTGGTCTTTTCATAGTGTCACAAATCTTCTGGATGTTTTGTGTTAGACACTTTTTAGATTTGACATTTCTTTGACTGCTGTATCAATTTCTTCTATTATACTTCTATTCCCAAGACTCTGTCTCTCTCTCTCCTCTTGTATTCTGTTGATGATGCTTGTGTCTGTAGTTTCTGTTATCTTACCTAGGTTTTCTATCTCTAGGATTCTCTCAGTTTCTGTTTTCTTTTTGTTTCTATTTCCATTTCCAGGTCTTGAACCATTTTATTAATTTTCTTCACCTGTTTGATTATATTTTCTGATATTTCTTTAAGGGATTTATTCATTCTTTAAGGGATTTATTCATTTTCTCTTTAAAGGCCTTTGTCATCTTCACAAGTCTGAATATTATGTTATCTTCTTACGCTTCAGCTGTGTTAATGTGTCCTGGGCTTGCCATGGTATGACAGCTGGGTTCTGGTGGTGCCATAATGCACCTGGCTCTTGTTGATTGTGTTCTTATGCTGGCCTTCAGCCATTTGGTTGTCTCTGGTATTGGCAGGCCAAGTTGTGGGCCAGAAAATGGAGCACTGGGGAGCAGGTGCAGTTTACCTGTATTGAGAGTGCTTTAATGGGCAAAGGATGGAAAGGAGCATTTTTACCTGGTGGTCCCTGATGGCAGCACACCCCTGGGCATGCAGACAGAACTGTAGGCCAAGAATGGGATGTATAGCAACAAGGTAAGGCTTACCACTGCTGGGGTTGGTAAGAGGACCAGGCATGCTGGCCATTGTGGAGGGAGGGAGTCTCACCTAGTGGTCTCTGATGGCAGGAGGTCTCTGAGCTATGGGCTGGGATATGGATCACACAGGGGACACTGCATAGCTCACTGCTGCTGGCTTGCCCAGGGGGACCCACCAGGCAGGAGGCTGGGGTAGGAGTTTCACTTGTCTGTCCCTGGTGGCAATAGGCCTCTGGGGATGTAGCTCACTTTCACTTTTTAAAAAATAAGTTAATTAATTTATTCAGTTTAAAATTCAATTGTTATCCCATCACTTATATCCTCCCATTCCTCCCTCCCTCCTGCTTTCACCCTATTCCCCTCCCCTAGCTCTATGACTGAGAGGGACCTCCTCCCCCAGTATATGGTCATAGGCTATCAATTCTCATCTTAGTAGTCTGCCTATTCTTTCTCTGAATGCAACCAGGCCTCCCCATCAAGGGGAAGTGGTCAAATATGGGGGTGAGTCAACTCAAAACCCTGGATCTGGGCCTGGGTGGAAGCTGAGTTGGTCAGCCCACCAGCACTTATGTGTCCACACCACAAGGGCGAGATCTCTCACTTTTCTCAGGCGAGGAAAGGAGCCTCCTGCCTGAGGCAGCTGGTCACAGGGAAGAACTGGCTCTTAATCACCCTATCATGTCCAGCTCTCTTGCACTACCCTGTGGAGGAGTAGGGCCCACTCTCCTGAGTGCTACAGCTGGTGACTGGTGGGGCTATCTAACTATGTGTAGCCCTTGGACATTAACATGGTTCCAGGTGGCAGCCCAGACCAAGAATGGCCCCATGGCCTTTGGTGGTAACACCTCCTGCTGTTATAGGGCCACAGACCCAGACATGGCCCTCTGCAGCAGCATGGGTGTACTATTTCTAAAAATATCACTGCTACTCTGTTTACTCCATTACATAGTTCTGTAATTTTCTCTGTTTGTTTGTGTTTCTTGTGTTTTGACTTGTATTTACTGGGTCAACAGGCTTATAAAATTATAAAATTCATAGTCATTGTTTTTTTTTAATAAGTACATATTTGTTTCTATTAATAAACATGTTTTATCCATATTTTGAACATACAAGCTATATGTATAATCTGTTTTAATGTCCTCATCTCATTAGTTCTGCTATCTATGTTATCTCTGAAATACCTTTTCAGTCTTCCACTCATGGAGTCTCACGTTGTGTTACATTAGTAAAAGTTGGTCACAATTTGTGGGTGTGAGTCCTTATTCATTTTGTTTTGCTTCTTTTTTTCTTTTCTTTGCACTTATCTTTGGAAATATTATATTGCTGTTTGATCCCATTAGTGTTTTTCCAATGTAATACTCACTTCTGAGAGGTAGGTCTTTAATATTTCATTTCTGGACACACAAGCTATATGTGTAATACTGTCTTAGTGTCCTCACCTTGTTAGTAATGACCAGTGTCACTCCTGGGTCTCTTATGTTTGACTCCCTCTGATCACTCAGATTATAGTATCATCCTTTACAGTCCTTGTCATTTTTGTATTGTGATTTTTAGCTTGTTGGATGTGAGGTAATTTTGTATTTCTATAAACATTCTTGAGGTTTGTCCTAAGGTACAGTTAGGTTATTTGGAAAATTTCAGTCCTTTGAAGCTTGTTTTGTCCTGAGGGGCCAGAGTGAAATTTGTCTGTGCCTGGTTTTGCCTAATATCAAGGCAATACACACTGATCTATGAACTGTTAGGACTAAAAGCTGGTGGCTCATTTTTCAGTTACAAATGAACCAGACACCAGCTAGTGCCTGCTAATGTCTATCTACCCTCCCCAAATCTACTCCTACCCAAACTAATAGATTAGAGTAGAAAATCACTGACACTTAGGCTGGCCTGCATAGTCATTTGTCTGATAAGCTTTACAATAAACAAGATGTAAAAACAGTGAGGAAGGCTCACATGGTATCTGTTGAGAAGAAGACAAGCATGAGTAAATTTAGGACCTGGATCACATGTGAGCTTGTGCCGTCTTTGGCAGGGCTGAAGCTGACTTTGCACGGTTATAGAGTACTGCTTTGCTTTCACCTTTCTGGGTTTCTATAACTCCTATTATGAAGTGGGGATTGAGTTTTTAGTGCTCCTATTATGAAGCAGGGATCACTGTTTGTACAAGCATTCTGCCTAGCTTCTGCATTTTATGGTGTCTTTATTCTAATCAGTAGGGATTGGAACTGGTCCTGGCTTTTTGCAAACTTGAATGCTAGGGCTCTTTCCTCTGGGCTAGCTAGCAGTGCCTCTTCTAAACTAGGGTATGTTTCTTGCACATATATGCTGGTTTCTATGAAGTGGACATCAGAGGGATCTTCTGTGCCTTCCCACTCCTATTTTTCTTCCTCAATGTCCTTCCCTATGAACCCTCACCTTTGCGAGGCAGTCTATCTGAACTTCCAAATGTGCTAGGTTTAAACGTTTCCTTTTCCTATACCACGGCTTCAATACTCTCTGTAGTAACTAGTTTGAGTTCTTCATGAGGCTTATGAAATATGGGTTCCTTTATTTCAGGGTCCACTGGCGTATACTCCAGATGCTCATAATTTGAAAACACACATTTCGTTTCATCATAGATTTTAATTTTCAAATAAAAGGAGAAATCCTGCCCCCATTGTTTCACTGTGATTGTTAAGCAGAAATCTGTATTACAGAGGGAGGGAGGGAAGGAGAGGGGGCGGGAGGGAGTGAGCACACATGTGTGGACCTGTGTGTACATGTGCATGTGTATACACCTGTGTGTGTACATGTGCCTGAATATGTGCACTCGTTTGTGTATGTGTGCAAACACATATTTTTACACCTTTGTATAAGTGTCTACATAATGTCTAACAAAACCATGAAATAGATCAGAATTTTTATTTTCTTCTACCTCTGTTTTATGTCGTAATCTCAAGACATGCCTCCATTTGTTTGAGAGGTTTCTGCTTCTCTGCTTTGATCATTACAGCTGTCTGAAAGCTTCTGAGCTGGCAAGAAGGTCTCACCTCAGTCACTAATTCCACCTGAATGATTTAGAAAGAAACACAAAGGTCGCTTTTAGCATATAACTACAATCTGGATTTCATTACTTGATATATTAGTAGCTACCCTTAATTTATCAATATTAGCCACACAGGTCAGTGTGCAAAATTTTACCTTCCCCAGGAGAAAAAGTAGGCAGATAAGTGGCACCTAGTGGCTTACATGCAAATTCCAGGTATAGTTGTTATGAATTTTTAAAGGCATGTCACTTGTAGGTTTCCCCAGGATGAAGTCTGTAGATAGCAATGGTCCTTGACAATAGGGAAGGCAACTTCTATACAATTTTTTTTTTTTTACCAAAAGTATGCAATGTAAAAGTTACATTTCTCAATAATAAGTATACGCAGAGTGTCATGGTTAATCTTAGTTGTCAAGTGACTAGATCTGGAATCAAAGAAATAGCAAGCTGATGGAGACTATTGTAATTTTCATGATCACACACCCTAAGTGTTTCCAGAACTTCTATAGGCAGTCCAGATGAAAGAAGATAGAAAAAGAAATGCTTTGATTTTTGCCTGTTTGCCAGCATTCTTGTTGGCAAGTTCATCCTGCCTGTGGCTGCCATTGCTGTATTTCTTCACTGTCATTAGAAGCAGGTTCTTCTGGCTTAGTGTTTTACAGATTGAGGCTCTCCAGTGTGAGCCTAATATTCTTAGGCTACACAAGCCATGCTGTGTATGATACTCAATTAAATCCCCCTTTTAATATGAATCCTTTCTAACAATTCTATTCCTCTAGGGAAGCCTAACAGAGTAATAAATCATCTAATATTTCTTTAGTTTTAAATTACAGAATCCAAAATAGCTACTGCTTAATTAGAAAATACGTTCAAATAATCATTTCTAATCTTTAAAATAACTATGTAAGGAAATCACTATTACCCAGTCCTTTCACTGTTTTCAACACAATGTAGAAGTACTGGCTATTATGACCTAGAAGGAAAGTCTGTTCCATACTAACTTTTGATGGGATTCTGAGAATGAATTACCAACACAACAGTTAATTTGTCAACATGACAGAATAGAATATTATGGTGTTTTGCTCAGACAGATATGTACTCAAATCTCACACACTTATTGCTTTTATGATCCCAGGGGGATTACTTATCCAAATGGGCCTCAGAATTTATTAATAAGTAATAAGAAAAAATCAGCCTTATCTGATCACTCACTGGGTGCCAGACATTGTAGCGAGATGAAAAGGGAGTTGTGATTCTTCTCATTTCCAGGAAAAGAAGGCTGAGAGAGGCCATTTTCTCTGAATCATAAAAATAGTGTGTGGACAAATAGGATCTGAACATTGGCTACACCAGTGTCATGGAAAACATTTGAAATGACACTGGCTATAATAGTGGGTAGTAGAGATTAACCCTTAACACATGTTCCTGCAAGTTACAGTCCATGACCCTCCCTTTCTCACTGCAATCTTTGTAAACAAGGCCTCACAAAAGGGGAGGCAACAACTTACAACTTCAGCTCTTTAGTAAGTAAAGTGTTTGCAGTCGATGGACACATGAGACAGTTTTTCATTGCTGTGACAAAAACACCTGAAAAAGGCTCATAGCTTTAAAGGTTTCAGTTGTCCTCTCTTGCTCTGTTGACTCACGGTCTGTTGCAAGGCAGAACACTGGGGTAATGAGAGGATGGAGGGAGCAGGCTGGTTGCCACGGGGTGGACGATGGACAGGAAACACAGAGACAGAGATTGTAAGACTCGGTCCAGTGAGGTAGAGCTCCCAGTGACTCCCCTGACTCCCGCGGCTTCCAGATGATCCCGCCATAGTGTGGAATACATCGAGGAATTAAACATGGATTAGGCCAGAGCTTCTAAGGTCCAATGACGAGCTAGCAATGTAGCCTCCACTGCTTAAGTCCATGAGGGACATTTTTTTCTTTTTTTTTGGTTAAGTATGTCAGCAGGGAAATTTATATTTACAAAATGAAAGCAATTTTACAACCTTTTAATAATGATATTACTCTGCTCTCTATGAGCTCCATGTTTGAGGATTTACATGCATGAGGAGAATCTT